>NC_089832.1:14338185-14390685 GCF_035046505.1 Tiliqua scincoides
ATCTCCCAGACCTGATCAGAAGCGACTTTCTGACACCTCCCGCATGTGACCAGATGGTGCTACTGTTCATGTCCATGAGGTTCTTTAAGGGCTTTCTGTGGGCCCTAGTATCCCCAGAAATTGGTATCCACCAGCGGGTCCTGGAACGGATCCCCTTCTGATACCAAGGGCCAACCGTACATGACCTCTGCACTCCCTGTGCTGACTAATTGAGTTCAAATCAGCTCATTAGATTCCATGTTATTTGTACGCTTCCAAGCAATCCATGCTGTCACTGAATCCGGAACATTCTCAACCAAGCCAGGATAATATGAAAGGGAAGCCATTAACTGTACAGATAACTAAACACAACATCCCTTCCCACATTTACCTTTTTGTTACCGGGAGGATGCTAAAGTATCTGAAGTAAACATGGGTGTTGGGTGATGATTATTTCATTTCAGGATTGACACGACATAATCCTTAATTTAGTAACTCTAACATTATAGAGCCGCAGTCTTGTGCAGTAATAAATCTGAAATTGTGCCCTGCTTGTTTGATCAAAATTTGGGAAATCCAACAAGGAGAAGTTTGGCTTTTTCTGTATTTTCCTTTGATCGTTCTCCTTGAACCAATCAAAAATTGCAGGATGCATTTAATGAGAGCAAAAAAGGGGGGGGATAGTCATAGGTGAAAGTTTGTGCATCTGAAGCCTCTCTCTGCTTTTATCTTTTGATGCTGTTTTAGCTGTCTGGAATTTTTAAAGGGGAAAAACCCCTCCTTTTTTCTGTGTGTCTGTCCATCAACGCTGCGTTTAAATCATTTATTATAGTCCAAAGGACTTGAGATTCCAAAATGTCCTCTTCTCCAGAAAGTGTGGCTAATATGTACTAATGTTTTGTTTTGTTTTAAAAAGTATCAGGCTAGCGTTGTGTCATGGAAGAGGCTGATATCTAGCTTGATTTAAATAGATGGGTGAAAAATTGAGATATTTTCCATATATTGTTAGATTTAGACCTTCCACTGTTCCCAGTGGTATATCTAGGGTATGACAAAGCAGGGTAGATGCCCTGGGTGCCACTTGAAGGGGGTGCCAGCTGCTGTTGTGAGTGTGTGCATGACCCAATCACTTCCTGAGTCAGGAAGTAACTGAAATGGGTGGGCACCCACAGCTGCAGTGGGTGATCTTCACAGTGATGGCTGGGGTGAAATCATCCCAGCCACCCCTGGGAATACCCACAAGCTCCAACCGCTTCGGGACTTAGGAAGTGGCTGCAGGAATAGTCTTACCCCCATACACATTGGTGGGGGGGGGAGATGGAATGGGGTGGATTGGGTGCTTTGGGGCAGGGAGAGGATAGAATGGGGCAGATTGGGCCTGGAAGTGGGTAGAATCGGCAGAGGAGGTGTATCCTAACCCCCTTAGGACAGACAAAAGAAAATATTTCTTTATTCAGCGTGTAGTTGGTCTGTGGAACTCCTTGCCAAAGGATGTGGTGACGGCATCTGGCCTGGATGCCTTTAAAAGGGGATTGGACAAGTTTCTGGAGGAAAAATCCATTACGGGTTACAAGCCATGTTGTGCACATGCAACCTCCTGATTTTAGAAATGGGCTATGTCAGAATGCCAATGCAAGGGAGGGCACCAGGATGAGGTCTCTTGTTATCTGGTGTGCTCCCTGGGGCATTTGGTGGGCCACTGTGAGATACAGGAAGCTGGACTAGATGGGCCTATGGCCTGATCCAGCGGGGCTGTTCTTATGTTCCTTCCTGGCCCTCCTGGCATTATAACGGGCTTCCTAGATTTGCCCCAGTTATATAGCTGGCGTGGATCGGAAAAGCCCCATAGGGATGGCTAGGGCTTTACTTGGGGGAAGGGGAAATATATCTAGCGCAGCTTAGGATTGGGCTGCTAATTGTAACCTTCTTTGTAACCTTGACCTTATTTGTCACCAATAACCCAGGTGCACAATTCAGCCTTCAACCAGACGTATCAAAATATCCACTCCTTTCACAGCAATCGTTCCAAGCTGCTGCTGCTGTTGGAATGCAGTGTAGTTCATTTTTTATTTCATCTGGAGGAGATATATTTTGTTAAAACAGCTCTCCATAGTTCATCTTATTTTCCCAATCAAATAGCATGATACAACATTTATTTAACCAAATGTCAAAAGAAAAAAAAATTGCTTTTCATCTGCTATATGCCTGTATTGTGTGCGTGTGTGTGTGTGTGGGGGGGGGGGAATCCTCTGTTCAAATATAATTTTATTTGTTTAACATATAGGGGTGGATGATATATATATATATATATTTTTTGCAGGAGAAATTCCTGCAGGGAAATGGTTAATCTATTTTTAACTAAAGCTTACTTTTGTAATCTATCCAGCGCTTAGAGTTCTGTCATTGATCTATGATTTATGTGTTTTAAACCACCTCTTGGCTCCAACATTGGTTTCTATCCAGGAAGCTGAGCTGAATACTAATTGCGAGATCAAATTTATGCTGTTGGACTAAGCAGCTGACGGGAGTTCTCCTTGCAGGACTCCCATAAAGCATGCCATGGCAGAGGAACCTCAGTAAAATAGTTCCCCCCCCCCTTTTTGGAGAGGCAGAAATGCTGGGAATGTTTGCTGGGAAAAAAAAATGTGTGTCCCTTTTCAAAGGTTTTATTCACAGGGCATTTAACACAGAGGGTTTATTTTCGGTGTGCTGGATCATGACTCAGTGCAGTGATTTTCAACCTTTTTCATCTCATGGCACACTGGCAAGGCACTAAAATTGTCAAGGTACACCATCGGTTTTGACAAGGCACACTACACTGACAGCAGGGGCTCACATCCCCCAGTGGCCCTATTAACAAATGAACTTCCCCCAAACTCCCATGGCACACCCGCGGACCATCCACGGCACACCAGTGTGCCATGGCGCAGTGGTTGAAAATGACTGACACAGTGTGTCTGATTGCAGATGCCCAGGCTGACGTGAGCCGCAGATTCAGTGGGTCTTTTGAATCAATATGGAACACCCAACCCTCCTCATCATTCTACATCCCTGTGCATGAAAAACACAAGTCCCCCACCCTTAGATAGCATTGCCCCTCTGCCCAGTAGCCCCCTCTTGCTATCCAAGCTCCTTTCTCCCCAGCCAGCCTGCAGCACATGTTGTCTCCTTTTCCCAGACATTCTATGACAGTATTTCTCAAACTGTGCTTTGGGACCCACTTGGTAGGTAGTGACCCAATTTCTGTTGTGTCCCGCAGAGCCTTCTATGAAAACATGGGTGATGGAAAGATCAGATCACTAATTGCCTCAAGCCCTGGTTGGTTGGCAACCTTCAGTCTTGAAAGACTATGGTATAAGCCTACAGCACCTGGTATTCCCAGGCGGTCTCCCATCCAAGTACTAACCAGGCCTGACCCTGCTTAGCTTCCCAGATCATGGTATAAGCCTACAGCACCTGGTATTCCCAGGCGGTCTCTCATCCAAGTACCAACCAGGCCTGACCCTGCTTAGCTTCCGAGATCATGGCATAAGCCTACAGCACCTGGTATTCCCAGGCGGTCTCCCATCCAAGTACTAACCAGGCCTGACCCTGCTTAGCTTCCCAGATCATGGTATAAGCCTACAGCACCCGGTATTCCCAGGCGGTCTCCCATCCAGGTACTAACCAGGCCTGACGCTGCTTAGCTTCCCAGATCATGGTATAAGCCTACAGCACCTGGTATTCCCAGGCGGTCTCCCATCCAAGTACTAACCAGGCCTGACCCTGCTTAGCTTCCGCGATCATGGTATAAGCCTACAGCACCTGGTATTCCCAGGCGGTCTCCCATCCAAGTACTAACCAGGCCTGACCCTGCTTAGCTTCCGAGATCATGGCATAAGCCTACAGCACCCGGTATTCCCAGGCGGTCTCCCATCCAAGTACTAACCAGGCCTGACCCTGCTTAGCTTCCCAGATCATGGTATAAGCCTACAGCACCCGGTATTCCCAGGCGGTCTCCCATCCAGGTACTAACCAGGCCTGATGCTGCTTAGCTTCCGCGATCATGGTATAAGCCTACAGCACCCGGTATTCCCAGGCGGTCTCCCATCCAAGTACTAACCAGGCCTGACCCTGCTTAGCTTCCGCGATCATGGTATAAGCCTACAGCACCTGGTATTCCCAGGCGGTCTCCCATCCAAGTACTAACCAGGCCTGACCCTGCTTAGCTTCCCAGATCATGGTATAAGCCTACAGCACCCGGTATTCCCAGGCGGTCTCCCATCCAGGTACTAACCAGGCCTGACGCTGCTTAGCTTCCCAGATCATGGTATAAGCCTACAGCACCCGGTATTCCCAGGCGGTCTCCCATCCAAGTACTAACCAGGCCTGACCCTGCTTAGCTTCCGAGATCATGGTATAAGCCTACAGCACCTGGTATTCCCAGGCAGTCTCCCATCCTAGTACTAACCAGGCCTGAGCCTGCTTAGCTTCCGAGATCAGACGAAATTGGGCATGTGCAGGGTAACAGTTGCTGTCCTGAGACTGTTCAAAAATCAATGAGCTGCTAACTGCTCTGCAAAGAGCTGAGCTCCTGCAGTTTGCAAGAGAGCTGCCAATTGCCCTGCAAACAGCTGAGCTCCTGCAGTTCGCAAGCTTGTGTAAATTTAGGGAGATAAATGTTTGAGCGTCTTTTTTTTCTGGTGTGTTCTTTTCCAAGTCCGTCAATGACAGGTAATGGGGGCGAGGGAAGGTTGGGTCACAGAACTAAGCCCCTCAAGGCTTGAAGCTACTCATTAGGTCTGCTTCATTAGAGAAAAGGATCACTTTTTTGGGGGGGGGGGAAATTAAAATATTTCAAAACAAATAAATAAAATATTAATTCTTTCTAGATCACCTTTTAAAAAAATCTTGTAAAGCTAGGTGGGTCCCAACAGAGTGGGTCTTGGTGCTAAAACTTTTGAGAACCACTGTGGTTCTATGAGGTTTTTCTATCATCTTTGTTGTACCTCTATTCCTTCTGCACTAGCCCCCTGCTTTCCAAGACTTTTGCAGCATATGGGCAGGAGGTCTGGTCTAGAGGGTAGAGCCTCCATTTGCCTGAAGATAACATCCACAAGGTCGCCAGTTTGAGGCCACCGGCACCGTGCGACCTTGAAGCAGCTGACAAGCTGAAGCCGAGCTATTCCATCTGCTCTGAGCGTGGGAGGATGGAGGCCAGAATGTGAAACCAGATCAGAGTGAAACATCTGGACTGCTGTGGTTCTTGAAAGATAGAACCTTCTTTCAATTGTAAAAGTCCCTACGGGATTTAATCAGCCTGCCTATGTAAACCGCCTTGAATAAAGTCTTGAATAAAGACCAAGAAAGGCGATATATAAATACCTGTATAATATAATATATAATATAGTGGGCCCTTGTTATCTGTGGGGGCTCTGTTCCCAGAACTCCCACGGATAAGGAAAACTGCAGGTATTCTAACCTGTGGTTTTTTTGGGGGGGGGATATGGGGGGGCGTCCCAAGCCCTCCAAACACAACCGGAACTGAGCTCCAGTCAAATCTGGAGAGTGTTCTGAGATCCGCAAAGGCAGTATATGACGACCCCCTGCCTCTGTGGGCCTCGGAATGGCCGCTTGGCTTGAAAGAACGCTACATTTGGTTTGCCCAGGCCTCAAGATGCCTTATAAGTCATAAAAACATCACTCCTGGTTTCCCAAGGAAACCAGAAATAGCATTCTTTCAGCCTCAACTGCCAATCTGAGACCTGCAGAGGCAGCATGTGGTTGCATGCCGTCTCTGCAGGCCTCAAAATATTCCCTGGACCCAACTCGAGCTCAGTTCCAGTTGTGTTTGGAGGACTTGGAGGAGAGGTGCAATTTTGGTATTCATGTGTTATGAAATCCGCAGATGCTGAACCCATGGATAGTGTGGGCCCCCCTGTACGCTTAGGGTGCAATCCAAACTCATTTTCCAGCACTGACTTAAGGGCAATGCAGCTCCAAGGTAAGGGAACAAACATTCCCTTCCTCTGAGGAGGCCTCCATGAGTGCCACCCAAATGCAGGATGCAGCACATGCCCCACTGTCACCGCTATGCCAATGCTGGAAAGTTGGTTAGGATTTGGGCCTTAGAGATGCAGCAGCATCCCAGGGTACAACATGAAATCGAGCCTTTACATGAGTTCCAAGCGAATGGCCATCAATGCTCAAGTCTTTGCAAACCATCCACTTGATCGACTGACTTACAAAAAGTCCGGCCTTTTTGCGCCTCAACTGGATGCAAAGTCTTGCAAAGGTTCAAAGAAAAAGAAAAGGTGCCAATTTTGGCTGGCGCTTTCATGCTCACCTTGATCCTCCTTTTAGACAGGGGAGCTCAAAATTGCAGGCACACCTTGCAAAATGCTTGCAACAGCTCTACATATCCCTCCCCCCCCATATCACTTCACTTCCCCATCTGCTTCTGGTGCACAACGTTTATATGATTGTGTATGTGTGTAAAAGCCTTGCTGATTTGCGGTCATGAGCAGGAGAGACATCAAGCATGACCAGATGACGCAGGCCCGCAAACAAACACATAGCACCGGGGATATTTTCTTTGGTTTGGTATTATGCGCCTTTATTTTGACACATGTCGAGCAGGCAATGTGATTTATGAAGACTTCACAGTACCGTATATGAGTGAATATGCTGTAGTGTATTTTATTAAGGGTAATGAAGTCTTAGTAACATCATCCATTCCCTGTCTTTTTCCTTTTTCCTCCCCTGAACATCAAAGCAGGGATCACTGTTTCCCCAACAGCAATGTAATACTTACAGCTTTGCACAAATCCTCTGTGTGTATGTGTGCGTGAGAGAGAGAGAGAGTGAGCGAGAGAGAGAGAGATCCTTGGTGCTTGCTCAGGGACATGGGTAGAGGAGGAGTGTGCGCAAAGATAAGTGTGCAAAGCAATGTGGTTGCTAGGGGGTGCGGGCCACACGGGGTGATGCGCACGGGGGGGTGCCACTAATGGCCAAAATTTTTTAAATCTTTGTATATTTGAATAATATCATCATGTTATATGTCATTTGATGCATAATTTCATGCAGAATGCAGTTAAACAAACTGCACTGAAATATATCTACTCTATAAAACGTTATAGCCAAAAAAACCAGTGGGGTGGGGCAATGGCGCCCCACCTGGGGTGTTGCCCCGTCCACTGCATGGGAGGATGCCCATTATGGGGGTGATGCACTGGCCTTTGTCACTGGGACAAAGAACAACCAGGGTAGTCTAAATGGGCTGGCAGAAATGAATCCCTGACCATTTAGCTCCTGTACCCAATTGAATGTCATTAACTTGCTGTGCTCTCTCTCTCTCTCTCTCTCTCTCTCTCTCTCTCTCTCTCTCGGTGTTACTTGTTACTCTTCTCTCTTTCCTCCCATCTTTCTGTTCTCTCTCTCTTTTACACACTGTTGAGGGTTCAGTTCCTTGGGGCAGCTTGTTTGTTGATATCTCTCTGTAAAATGCCCAATTGTGGGGGGGCTAGCATGATTAGAAAATGGGACTCCCCTGTTCAAACATAGTATATAGTACATCCGTTTGTGGCAGTGGGAGGGCAGCAGTGAGGGAGCAGTGAGTGTTATGTTGGCAACCTTCAGTCTCGAAAGACTCTGATATCGCGCTCTGAAAGGTGGTTCTGGAACAGCGTCTAGTGTGGCTGAAAAGGCCAATTCGGGAGTGACAATCCCTTCCACACCGGGAGCAAGTGCAGTCTGTCCCTGGTCTGTCTCCCTGGCTGTGGGCCTTCCTTCTTTGCCTCTTTGCCTCAGACTGTTGGCCAAGTGTCTCTTCAAACTGGGAAAGGCCATGCTGCACAGCCTGCCTCCAAGCAGGCCGCTCAGAGGCCAGGGTTTCCCACTTGTTGAGGTCCACTCCTAAGGCCCTCAGATCCCTCTTGCAGATGTCCTTGTATCGCAGCTGTGGTCTACCTGTAGGGCACTTTCCTTGCACGAGTTCTCCATAGAGGAGATGAGTGTAGGTACAGAAAAAAACTGTAGGAAACAGGATGTTGATCTGGTAATACCTGTGGTCTGATCCCAGCAAGGCTGTTCTTATTTTTGTATGTTCTAAGGGCCAAACTTGATCGTACCTGGAAGGTGGAGCTTCCATTAAGAACATAAGAACATAAGAACAGCCCCACTGGATCAGGCCATAGGCCCATCTAGTCCAGCTTCCTGTATCTCACAGCGGCCCACCAAATGCCCCAGGGAGCACACCAGATAACAAGAGACCTCATCCTGGTGCTCTCCCCTACATCTGGCATTCTGACTTAACCCATTCCTAAAATCAGGAGGTTGCGCATACACATCATGGCTTGTACCCCATAATGGATTTTTCCTCCAGAAACTCGTCCAATCCCCTTTTAAAGGCGTCTAGGGTAGACGCCAGCACCACATCCTGTGGCAAGGAGTTCCACAGACCGACCACGCGCTGAGTAAAGAAATATTTTCTTTTGTCTGTCCTAACCCGCCCAACACTCAATTTTAGTGGATGTCCCCTTGTTCTGGTATTATGTGAGAGTGTAAAGAGCATCTCCCTATCCACTCTGTCCATCCCCTGCATAATTTTGTATGTCTCAATCATGTCCCCCCTCAAGCGTCTCTTTTCTAGGCTGAAGAGGCCCAAACGCCGTAGCCTTTCCTCATAAGGAAGGTGCCCCAGCCCCGTAATCATCTTAGTCGCTCTCTTTTGCACCTTTTCCATTTCCACTATGTCTTTTTTGAGATGCGGCGACCAGAACTGGACACAATATTCCAGGTGTGGCCTTACCATCGATTTGTACAACGGCATTATAATACTAGTCGTTTTGTTCTCAATACCCTTCCTAATGATCCCAAGCATAGAATTGGCCTTCTTCACTGCCGCCGCACATTGGGTCGACACTTTCATCGACCTGTCCACCACCACCCCAAGATCTCTCTCCTGATCTGTCACAGACAGCTCAGAACCCATCAGCCTATATCTAAAGTTTTGATTTTTTGCCCCAATGTGCATGACTTTACACTTACTGACATTGAAGCGCATCTGCCATTTTGCTGCCCATTCTGCCAGTCTGGAGAGATCCTTCTGGAGCTCCTCACAATCACTTCTGGTCTTTACCACTCGGAAAAGTTTGGTGTCGTCTGCAAACTTAGCCACTTCACTGCTCAACCCTGTCTCCAGGTCATTTATGAAGAGGTTGAAAAGCACCGGTCCCAGGACAGATCCTTGGGGCACACCGCTTTTCACCTCTCTCCATTGTGAAAATTGCCCATTGACACCCACTCTCTGCTTCCTGGCCTCCAACCAGTTCTCAATCCACGAGAGGACCTGTCCTCTAATTCCCTGACTGTGGAGTTTTTTCAGTAGCCTTTGGTGAGGGACCGTGTCAAACGCCTTCTGAAAGTCCAGATATATAATGTCCACGGGTTCTCCCGCATCCACATGCCTGTTGACCTTTTCAAAGAATTCTATAAGGTTTGTGAGGCAAGACTTACCCTTACAGAAGCCATGCTGACTCTCCCTCAGCAAGGCCTGTTTGTCTATGTGTTTTGAGATCCTATATTTGATGAGGCATTCCACCATCTTACCCGGTATGGATGTTAGGCTGACCGGCCTATAGTTTCCCGGGTCCCCCCTCTTTCCCTTTTTAAAAATAGGCGTGACATTTGCTATCCTCCAATCTTCTGGTACCGTGGCCGTTTTGAGGGACAAGTTGCATACCTTAGTCAAGAGATCTGCAACTTCATTCTTCAATTCCTTAATAACCCTTGGGTGTATGCCATCAGGGCCCGGTGACTTATTGATCTTTAATTTATCAATGAGGTCTAAAACATCTTCTCTTTTAACCTCTATCTGACTTAACTCCTCGGTTAGGAGGGGCCGTTCGGGCAGCGGTATCTGCCCGAGGTCTTCTGCCGTGAAGACAGATGCAAAGAACTCATTTAATTTCTCTGCCATCTCTAAGTTAATCCATATCTCTTCCTTGCATCTCCTGACGTCTTGCGACCTGGCAAGACATGTGTGACCTGGCACTATGAAATTCAGCATTTGTCCACCATGATCGCCGTGTCATTGGCTGCTGTATATGTGGGTAGGGCAATGCTGGGTTTGAAGATGCCTCATCCCATGCCTGCTTCAATAGAGGAGATGCCAACTGGGCAGAGCCATGCGTTGCAGGTGACGTCTGGGGTGACTCCTATGGACGAAAATGTGCCAACTGCCAGTGAGTATAAATGGAGACGTACTGGCTCAGGGACTACTTTCTCTGCCAGCTTGCATTGCCACAGGCCAAAATATTGCAGACAAAAGGTAAATGCATCTTTACAAAGTTTGGGCTTGATTTCTTCCAGGATGCCACAGCAGCGATGACAGGACTGATAGCCAACATTGTTAGATGTGCTCTAATGGAGACAGGCACAAGTTTTTACATTGTACATATGGTGTCGGAACATCCTGAGGTCAGGAGAGGGACCGGAGCGAAGATGGTTTGTCCAGTGCTCCTTCCTGCATGGGCCACTGACTTCCCCACAGTGTAACAGCTATGTCAGCAAACCCCACATCCTGACAGATACCATCATGAGCAGTTAGAAAGAGATCCTGAACACCTAAGTGGGACGGACTCCTCCCCCTTGCCTCCATATGGATCAAGAGGAACAAAATGTTATATCTCCCCAGTTCCAATGCACAGTGACTCAAGCAGGCCAACTCTCTCTCTGTGCCCCCTCCAATGCTCCGCTGCTGTTTGTTGTTTTAATCAACTTTCAGTGTCTCCTGTATCCACTGAGCATTCCAAGAAGTTGCTTTTTATTCCCCCCTCCTCTTTTCTTTTAATGTACAAACTTATCTACTTCCTTATTCCAAGGCAGTCTCCCTAGGAGCCTGGAAGCAGTGGCGTAGTTAAGGGGGGGAATGGGGGAACATTGTTCCTGGTACCACACCTGGAAGGGCTGCCAATCCACAACACTGGTGGCGGATCCCAGGGCAGGCAGGGGTCTCAAAGTGGCTTTCTGCAGCTTGGGGAGGTCATGCTCTTGCAGAAGAACAACTGGGAAGGCTTAGCCAGTTGTAACTGAAGTCTGCAGCGGTGGTGTAGCTGGAGGGGGGGCGGAGCACTCAACCTGGCAGGGAAGTGGGCGAGCGGCCCCTCCCTTCGGAGCCATTCCCGGTGGGGTGCGGGCAAAACGGAGCCGCAGTTTTACCAAACTTTGGCTGTGGGTGGCCTTCTGGTGAGTCACCCATTTCTATTGGCCACCAGCCTGATTTAGTCCTTCCCTAGTTCATTAAGGAAAAGAAAAAAAAAAGGAAATCTCATCCTGGGATTTATGCAAGGATAGTGTGTGTGTGTGTGTGTAGATGTAGACGGAGGCTTTCTGTCTCTTTGTCCCTTCTCCAGCAGTGCATGTGCACATGTTTGACCATAGGTTTGATGGGAAAGTGCAAACACATCCCCTGCTTATGGTTCATCAATGGCCTGCATGATTAGGTGTAATCATAGGACATTAGCTTAAAGGTAATCTTGTTCAGTGTATCTTCATACATACGTGCAATGGCCAGATCCCAAAGCATCTCCTCTATGGAGAACTTGTTCAGGGAAAGCGCCCTACAGGTAGACCACAGCTGCAATACGAGGATATCTGCAAGAGGGATCGGAAGGCCTTAGGAATGGACCTCAACAGGTGGGAAACCCTGGTCTCTGAGCGGCCCGCTTGGAGGCAGGCTGTGCAGCATGGCCTTTCCCAGTTTGAAGAGACACTTGGCCAACAGACCGAGGCAAAGAGGCAAAGAAGGAAGGCCCATAGCCAGGGAGACAGACCAGGGACAGGCTGCACTTGCTCCCAGTGTGGAAGAGATTGTCACTCCCGAATCGGCCTTTTCAGCCACACTAGATGCTGTTCCAGAACCACCATTCAGAGCGCGATACCAGAGTCTTTTGAGACTGAAGGTTGCCAACATACATGCACATGACACTTCTTCGTGGACGTTTTTGGCATGTGTTTATGCACATGAGTGTGAACAAGGCATATGTGCCTATTTGTGGGGTGTGTTCTCTCTGCCCCCTCCTCACCATTATGAATGCATAATAACCACCACTGAGGCTGGAAGATGATTAGATCAGCATATGGAGCATCTGGCTTGCATGGGTCTGTGCAGAAGTTAGATCACCGCCTCGTGGTTTTGTGGAATTGTTTCACCATACATTCAGCTCACAATCCAAAACCACATTTTATATGCCTCTGCAAAGCTGCCAAAATCTCTCAGTCTGATATGACAGCAAGAATGGGGGTTGGTTTGACTGTGTTCATCAAATCTTTCCCAGTCATTTGGATGAGAGGCTGATGTGGTGATGCGTAGAAGGACTTGATTGAGATCAGACTTGCAAAAAAGACTTTCCAGCACCTTGATCCAGAGGCTAGACCTGTCTCAGGGGTTAGATGGACACAGGTGGGGCCTTATGGGGCATGAGCCAGAGCTCACACTTGCACCCAGCTTGGCATACCCCTGCTTGACAAGTTCAATCCCCAGCATCTCCAAGAAGGCCTGAGAAAAACCCCTTCTGAAGCCCTGGAGAGCCTCTGTGAGTTGGATAATCCTGTGCTTGATGGACCAGTTGGCTGACTATATAGCTCTTCCTTTTAGGAGGAAATTCAAGGAGGAAGAGGAGTGATCGAGGTGGGTGGGTGGAGGAGGAATCCGCTGCTCATGGGTAGACCAACCTGTTAAGCGCTGCTACTATCTAGTACTCCAGATTGCTAACTTGTATTGTTGGGAGAACAAGTACAAAAGTGGTCTTCAACTAGTGGGTTGGAACCCTAATCAGTGTGTGTGAGGGTCAGGCTTGCCCAACTTGAGCAGTAGCCAGGGTTAAGGGTGTTAGAAATCTCACTAGAGAATTTGACTCTGGAGGACTGGTGGCTTTGGTCAAGCCTCTCAAACTTGAGTGGTCCAAGACTCCAACCCATTTGGGCAGGAGGTCTGGTCTAGAGGGTAGAGCCTCCATTTGCCTGAAGATAACATCCACAAGGTCGCCAGTTTGAGGCCACCGGCACCGTGCGACCTTGAAGCAGCTGACAAGCTGAGCCGAGTTATTCCATCTGCTCTGAGCGTGGGAGGATGGAGGCCAGAATGTGAAACCAGATCAGAAAGAAACATCTGAATGTTGTGGTTCTTGAAAGATAGAACCTTCTTTCAATTGTAAAAATCCCTACGGGGAATTAGAAGAGCCTGCCTATGTAAACCACCTTGAATAAAGTCTTGAATAAAGACCAAGAAAGGCGGTATATAAATACCTGTTGTTGTTGTTGTTATTGTTTGCCTGCTCTCCCCTGCCGTGGCACCACCTCTGTTCTGCCTTGCTTTCCCCGGCTTACTCTGTCAGGAGCATGAATTGACAGTTCATGCTCCTTGAATGCTATCTTCTGAGCCTCCTCTCCTTCCAGTTGACCTGGATGGAAAGAGCATGCCGAACAAGATAATATTTGTGCAAGCAGATTGGTCACTGCTGGGGGGGAGAAGGAGAAGGAGGATGAGGGGGGGTCCATGGGTGCATAGACTCTTGAAGGTCTATTACAGACCAAGGCTCGGAGTGTTCTGGACCAGACAAATAACACTGGCATATAGAAAGGCTTGGCAAGTAGCAGTCTCTTTTCCTCCTTGCCAGGTAACTGGCTCCAAGGGAGTGAACCCAGGAAGACCTCAGGAACTTTGCTGCTTGATAAAGAGCGCCGGGTTGCTTGGCAACCAACAGTTAGGCCCAGTGGTGCGGCGAGCCTTTCCAAATGGACCATTTCCATTGTCGAAGTGCGCACACAGGTGTTTCTCCCCGGCTGATTTTACAGCCTCTTTGCCGTCCCTGGGGTCATGTGTTCCGCAAGTCCTGGAAAGGAACTACAGCAGTATAACCACAGATTCTTGTCCCCCTTTCCTAGAATGGTGGTGGTTGGCTCATTATGTTCTCATTTATGTGCGGTTGGAATGGCCTTTGATATATCAAGGAGGTGGTTCTCAGTCACACATGAGTACCTTTATACTGCGAAGGGTTGAGAGTGAGAGCAAATAGAATACGTAGAAGGAGGCTGAAGACATTTTCAAGTTCAGGTAGAGCTGAAGTCATTTGCTTTAATTCTGGGAAATTCATCATATGGATGATTATTTATTGCAAACAAAAGTCTCTGGTGGTGTAAAACAGACACAGCCAATTTTTGCCCATTGGGGAAACTTGAAAGGACTTCTGACCAGCAAGGTGCTTTTCAACCTCTTCATAAATGACCTGGAGACAGGGTTGAGCAGTGAAGTGGCTAAGTTTGCAGACGACACCAAACTTTTCCGAGTGGTAAAGACCAGAAGTGATTGTGAGGAGCTCCAGAAGGATCTCTCCAGACTGGCAGAATGGGCAGCAAAATGGCAGATGCGCTTCAATGTCAGTAAGTGTAAAGTCATGCACATTGGGGCAAAAAATCAAAACTTTAGATATAGGCTGATGGGTTCTGAGCTGTCTGTGACAGATCAGGAGAGAGATCTTGGGGTGGTGGTGGACAGGTCGATGAAAGTGTCGACCCAATGTGCGGCGGCAGTGAAGAAGGCCAATTCTATGCTTGGGATCATTAGGAAGGGTATTGAGAACAAAACGGCTAATATTATAATGCCGTTGTACAAATCGATGGTAAGGCCACACCTGGAGTATTGTGTCCAATTCTGGTCGCCGCATCTCAAAAAAGACATAGTGGAAATGGAAAAGGTGCAAAAGAGAGCGACTAAGCTGATTACGGGGCTGGGGCACCTTCCTTATGAGGAAAGGCTACGGCGTTTGGGCCTCTTCAGCCTAGAAAAGAGACGCTTGAGGGGGGACATGATTGAGACATACAAAATTATGCAGGGGATGGACAGAGTGGATAGGGAGATGCTCTTTACACTCTCACATAATACCAGAACCAGGGGACATCCACTAAAATTGAGTGTTGGGCGGGTTAGGACAGACAAAAGAAAATATTTCTTTACTCAGCGCGTGGTCAGTCTGTGGAACTCCTTGCCACAGGATGTGGTGCTGGCGTCTAGCCTAGACGCCTTTAAAAGGGGATTGGACGAGTTTCTGGAGGAAAAATCCATTATGGGGTACAAGCCATGATGTGTATGCGCAACCTCCTGATTTTAGGAATGGGTTAAGTCAGAATGCCAGATGTAGGGGAGAGCACCAGGACGAGGTCTCTTGTTATCTGGTGTGCTCCCTGGGGCATTTGGTGGGCCGCTGTGAGATACAGGAAGCTGGACTAGATGGGCCTATGGCCTGATCCAGTGGGGCTGTTCTTATGTTCTTATGTTCTTATGTTAAGGTTTGTCGGCTCTTGTTGGTTTACATGTTAGGGATGTTCTTTTCCCTCTCACATAGTACCAGAACCAGGGGACATCTGCTAAAACTGAGTGTCGGAAGAGTAAGAACAGGCAAAAGAAAACATTTCTTTACCCAGTGTGGAATTAATCTGTGGAACTCCTAGGCCAGGTGTGATGGCACCTGGCCTAGACACCTTTAAAAGGAATTGGACAGATTTATGCAGGAAAAGTTCATCACAGGTAACAAGCCATGATGCATACTCCTGGTTTTAGATGTAGGTTACCTCAAAATGCCATATGTAAGGGAGTGGCACCAGGAAGCAGGTATCTTGTCTTGTGTGCTCAGAGGCATTTGATGGGCCACTGTAAGATACAGGAAGCTGGACTAGATGGGCCTTTGGTCTATCCAGCGGAGCTCTTCTTATTTTCTTATGTTCTTACATAAGAAAATGCCTGTGCTGTAGACCATGTTTTAAACCTTTTTGCCATGTCTGTAAGACTTCTCAATAGACCAAAGACTCCGATGTTCATGGGAGATGCAATGTGCACATTCAGCTTCTTGAAGAGCATTTATGCTAGAAATCAATCCTATCCATCTATTAATGGGTGTGGGTGCAGGAGAACCCCATCTGTGGATAACTGAATTGTGGATACGGGAGGTCGCTGGATAGCAAGGAATGAAGTGGAACTCTTTGTGTACCTCTGCTAAACCAGGTGGATGAAGAGGAGGTTAGGGGCAGCAATAGTGGTGAGGAGGGTGAGAAGGTAGGGGCAGAATTTGGCACTGCACCTGAGATGTCAAAAGGTCTTGGACCACCACCTTGATTATTGAAAGGCAAGAAACAGTTGACAGTGTGTTGTGTAGACAAGATGGGCACAAAATCACAAACAACAGGAGAATTTATCTCCGACGTCTTTCAACAGCATCATTTAACTCATTTTGTTTTGCCTGTAAAAGTCACACCAAGGTAGGTTAAAATATTGTTAAAAATGTAATAGTGGAGGATTTGAACAACAAGTTAGGAACCACAAAAACATGTCCAGCTGCTAAGCTTGTCCTTGGAAAATGTCAGATTTCTTGTGGGACCAAATGAATAACTTTGCAAGGAATCCCTTAAAAAAAAAAAAAAGGCCCTTTTTTGTGTGATGGTAGTTCAGGTCTACCTATAAAAGGTATCGGTTGTGAAGCTTGATCCCATCAAGGAAGAACCTGGTGATTGGAATCATTCATATCAGTTCATCAGTAAGACAATGACTGTCCCACTTATATTCACTGGGTGCCTAGTGAATCAATCACTTGCATTTCCCTTTTCACTCCAGCCGTTTCACCCTCCCCTTCTTCGGCAAATATCACGATGCCAATCTCTGCCTATTCTCTGATGAGGAAAGCCTGAACTAACCTTGAGCGCTGAGAGTTCCCCCTTCTCAGAGTATCCATATTCATCATGCACAGAATGAGATATTTCAGAGGGCGCCCTCTGTTGACGGCTGATGGCTTGCGCATCTCAAGGAAGGAAAAAGGAAAAACCCTCATCAAGTTTATTGCAGCTAGAATGGTTTGTTTGTATAAGTTATGCAAACTCTCCCAATCCTATGCATGTCTACTCAGAACTAAGTCCCATTATAGTCAATGGGGCTTACTCCCAGGAAAGTGTGGGTTGGATTGTATCCTTAGTGGTAGTTATTCATGTCCATGCCTAGCTGTGAACCACGCCTTAGATCACGTGGTTCTTCTAAGAACATGCGTGATGCTGAGAACATGCAACATGTCCATTACATTACTTGTTTTTTTGTGCAGTTGCACTGAAAGCATGGGTGTTTCTTGCTTTAAACTTGCTTAAACAAAGCAATGTGATATAAAGGCAACCAGCCTATGTGCTACAGAGGCAGGAACTGTCCTGCTTCCTGTTACTTGTCCTGTAGTGTGCAGGCTGAAGTTAAAGCAAAAAAACAGCCATGCTTCCAGCGCAACTGTGCAAGAACAAGGCAATATAATGGACAGAGGGGGCATGCCCCCCCCCAATCAGCAGATCCACAGATAATTGAATCAACGGCAACCAGATCCATAGATGGGGGGGGGTCTGCCTGTATATATTATTTTCATATGTATTTATTAAATAGATAACTCCCCCCCTTTTCAACCACAGCAGGCTCCCAAAGCAAGTTTACAATTAACCTGTGGGTCAGGTTGAAGGGGGTCACAAAGCCTCATGGGGGGTGGGCTTGCGACAGCCTTTCAAAGCCCGTGCAAGAGAGGCCTTGGATCCAGTCCAATAATGGGACTGCCTTATCAAAAATGGAGTCCTAGAGATAATCCTGAACAGCCTCTTCTGCCTGTCTTGCCCCACAGTTCCTCACTCTGGCCCTGCTGAGGTTTCTACCTCACAAGGTTGTTGTGAAGACAGAAGAGGTAGGGGGAAATGGGTCGGCAGGGGCTGTGGGTCGGCAAATCAGGTCCAGGGAAGGTGGCAGGATCAGCAGTGGGTCCTCAGTCTAATTGTTTTATTTATTGGGATCATGGTATGAAAAAGGTTGAAGCCCACTAATTTAAATCATACTACATACAGTATACTTGGAAAGGGTCTGGTGAGGGAGCGGAAGAAGCTTCAGGTGTCTTGGGACTGGCAGATGTGAAAGAGGTGCCGGTGAGGGGGCCCTCCAGGAGAAAGCTCTGCACTGGGCCTCCACTGCACTCCTGGATGATGAATTGGGTGCTCCACTACAACCGATACCCACATCAACCACTCCACAAAGCTGGAACCTTCCTGTGCATGTTGCCAGGTTGCTAGCCACCTTGTGGAACTGGTAAGCCAGTATATGGGAGGCAGGAGGGGGTGGAGAGAGGGCAAAACCGGGCAGGGAGGGGGCAAAAGTGGGTGGGGAATGGGGAGGAATGGGCAGGAAGGCTGTGGGAGCTGGGATCTGGTGGTGATGGTGTGCACCAGATCCTATCTTCTCTGACAGCAGCCTTCACAGTCTCTTTATCTCCATGGACTTGTGCCAACGAAACGGAGGGATGCAGGCTGGGGGCATTTAGACACCACCACCCCCCCGCACTAGGAGCAGGCTGGCTCCTTCCTTCCCAAGCAGAGGAAAGTGCTGCACTGCCTGTACTTGCTTTAAAGCCTGCCAGGAGTGCCCCCCTGTGCTGGTGAGATGCAGCACCTCCGCACTCTTCTCTCCTCCAGCCTTGACCAATCCTGGGATGCGCAGGGCGAGGGGCACACTGGGAAATGTAGTCCTTGGGGCGAGGTTGCACATGGAGAGAGCTCCATGATGAGATGTGGCACCTCCGCGCTCTTCTCTCCTCCAGCCTTGACCAATCTCAGGACGCCCAGGGCGAGGGGCACACTGGGAAATAGTTGGCACAGGTCCAAGGAGACCCACTGCAGAGCAGGAGGCCTATGGTGGGGTAAGGGGATTCAAATCTCCTTTCCCTTCTGAATCCTCTTGATCTGGCCCCCCCACCTCCGCTGGATACAGTGCATGGCTTTTCAGCACGGCCGCACCAGCGGTAGGAGGGTGGATCGGGCTGTAAGACTCCGGCATTTTTATTTTTTTTTGTGACATTCATGGCAAAGGTCTAATGCCTCATCCACCATCATGAACTTAAAAAGCATTGTAAGTGGGCAACATGGAGGGCAGGGGAAAAAATTAAATAAATAATGTGGTGTACTTGTTAAAAGAACACAGCAGGGGGGGAGAGTAACTGCTCTGAACAGACAATGTAAAGGAGGAGAAAATAGTTCCCATGGCCGCATTTGGATTGTTGATTCAGGTACCTGGAGGTAATTTGCAAACACAGAGTTTTACGGAGTAGGAGCTGCTTTCTGGCTTCATTGCACACAGCGGGAAGGAAAACAGCAAGCGAGCCTCTTCATTTGCGCTTTTTATGTTGCTTCACAACCCAGGAACCATATGGGGTATAAACGGATCACTCCTTCTGAGCAGGCTGTGGAAAGGGTTGCAGGGGGAGGGGCGACAGAAGCGGGAATGAAATATGGATCGAAGTCGCGCCATCGGGTGCCGTATCCCTCACAGCGGCAAGCGGTTTAATAAAATCTTGAAGATGTTCAGGTAGCCCAAGATGTATTTGAATGGAACTCTGATCAGGGTATTTCTGCTGTGCTTCAACCACCCAGCCCTGGACAGGATATGGAAGTTGCAACAGTCTCGGGCAGTGGTTCTTGAACTTTTCCGGCTTGCGCCTCCCCTGATCCTTGGTATCCATTGGCCACAGCTCCCCATTACAACACCCCACCTCAGTTACCCCCAAATTGGGGGTGAAGATGTTATAATTATACACTAGAAACAAGGCTGACAGCACTCTGAGGCTGCAATCCTAACCACACTTACCTGAGAGTAAGCCCCATTGAACAAAATAGGACTTAGTTCTGAGCAGATTTGGTTAGGCTTGTGCCCTGAGTTTGGTAGCAGCACACCTGGAGGGTTTTTGGAAAGGGAGGGGGGAAGTGATGAATTTGCTGGGGGAGGGGAAGACTTTGTTTTGTGTGTATTTGCTAATTGCAAACTAATGCAAACTGAGACCCAGAGACTGTTTGGCTGGAATCCTAACCCCCGTTTCCTGGGAGTAAGTACCATTGAACACAATAGGACTTACTTCTGAGTAGATCTAGCTAGGATTGTGCCTTTTGTCTTGTAATACCAGCCAACAGAGTACCCCCCCCCCCCAAGGGAGGCAGGAGGAAAAAGGGGAATGGCTGAAAAGGAATGGGGATTTTTATTTTTAATCAATTTTTGGAGACAAAGCCATCAAGAGTGACTTTTTTCTTTTTTGAAGGGGGAGGAAAAAGAGAAAGGTGAGGATCCTGGGTTAAGCTGACACAGACCCCAAGCCTATGTAGGTCTACTCAGAAGTAAGCCCCATTTGAGTCAATGGGGCTTACTCCCAGGAAAGTGTGGAAAGGATTGCAGCCACACCCAGCAAGATTACAACTCACCCCAAAGTAGATGGGGGCTGCTCACATACACACACCCAACATGCAGGTGCCACCCCTGTTCCCCCCAGGTAAAATGGAGGGATGCAGCCTGGGACATTTGGACACCCCCCCCCCCACTAGGAGCAGGCTGGCTCCTTCCTTTCCAAGCAGAGGAAAATGCTGCACTGCCTGTACTTACTTGAAAGCCTGCCAGGAGCCCGCCCTGTGCTGATGAGATGCAGCACCTCCGCACTCTTCTCTCCTCCAGCCTTGACCAATCCCAGGATGCCCAGGGCGACGGGCACACTGGGAAATGTAGTCCTTGGGGTGAGGTTGCACATGGAGAGAGCTCCATGATGAGATGTGGCAAGTCTGCCTGCCTGCCCACCCAGCCTTCTCTCCCACCTCCCCCCACCATGTTTCACATGCCCTCCCAGCCTCACATTGCCCCACCCACCTCGTTCACAGCTGCAGAAAAGCAGCAAGTCAGCAGGCAGCACATGGAGCAGAGCAGCCCAGCCCAGCCCCAAGATGCCTGGTGATGCCCCTGGAGGCTAGCCATGCCTCATTAGAGAGGCGGGATGCACAGATTGAATACCTCAATCTCAGATTGAATACCTCAATCTCCCTCAGGCCTAGGGAATGCTTCGCATTCCTTAAGTTGTAGAGCAACGTGAAGGGATCGGTTGGGAGATTTAGCGTCCACTTCAGCTCCATGTGATTGCCGACATGTGTGGCCATGCATGTTGCATGTATTGCTAAGTCTGTAATAAAAACATCCAGATGGAAACATCTGTACAATTGCATCATAAGAACAGCGCCACTGGATCAGGCCATAGGCCCATCTAGTCCAGCTTCCTGTATCTCACAGCGGCCCACCCAATGCCCCAGGGAGCACACCAGATAACAAGAGACCTGCAAGGCTTCCTGGGAATTGAACATAAGAACAGCCCCACTGGATCAGGCCATAGGCCCATCTAGTCCAGCTTCCTGTATCTCACAGCGGCCCACCAAATGCCCCAGGGAAAAGCCTTTTGTATGGTGTTCTGATGTATATGTGCAGGCTTGTGTGCTGATGTAACACTGCACAGAATGTATCTTGATTTATCCATATTTACAATCACATTGAGAACCCAATCCGAACCTGCACTTGTATGGGGAGCCCGGCTGGCCTGCTCTGTATCCAGCACAGAGCTGGGTCTTTCTGTGGCTCTGTCCAGAGCAAAGGGAATTCACCGAGTAACACAGCAGCAGCCCCAATGGGTCAAATTGGATCTGCGCCACCTAAAAAGATCTGAGCAACCTGATGCTGCGCCTGTTTGTCCAGGAGTGGGGTTAGGATCCAGCCCAAGGACTGGATCCTGGTTGCACCTCCTGGCCCCTTCTGGGCCACTCATGTGCTCACCTGCCACCCACACTCCTCCTGCCCCAGAATGCCCCCATTCTGCCCTCCCCAAGCCCCCATTGCAGCCTGACTCAGCTGGCATGCACTTCCTGGTGCGGTGTCCCTGCAGGGCCTGATCCTGACTCCTTCCTCTCCTGATGGCGGGAAAGTGCATTATGGCACTTCTGCAACACCTCCAGGCCAGTGCATGGGACTTGTGCCAGCCCAGGACCTGGACAGGATTGGGCTCTAAGCCTGTTGTTTTTGCAGTGTTTTATTGGTGTATGCAGGAGGTTGCCCTTTGGTAAAGCACTTTACAACATTAACCCTGATGCAATCCCTTGCACAAATACATCAAGATTTTACTTATTATTAAAAAAACAAAAACCAGAAAACATTTTCACCCCACCTTTCCAACTTTATCAAGGCAACATAGTTTGAATTAAAAAAAATTACCCCCCAAAGATTTACTTATTATTTTAACTTTTTAAAAGTGCAATGAACAAATTAGAATCAATCAAAGAACCAAAAAAAAAACACCCACATTGAAAATGAAAGAAAGGATATGTGCAACAAAGTACATTTATATGAGCTCTTACTTACCTGGTCTATTATTCAATGTAACGAGCTCCCATAGTCAGACAAGCCATTCCTGCAAGATGGGCATTTTTTTCACTTTCCAGTATCAAACCAGTATCAGTCTAGCAGCAAAATTTTTCCCCATAAAATGCATTAGCAAAAATACACAGGGATCCAGTGTACAATTAATTCACAAAAATTTTTAAATAACAAACACAACCCAACACCAAAATTATTTACCTTCAACGGTCATCACTCTGTGAATGGGTAATGGTTGATTAGGGACTTTTTTGGCACATAGCATTCAGCGGAATGGTTATGATTTTTGCTATGGGTTTATCTCAAAGGTTCTACTTTTAAATATTCATAATAATAAAAAGATTACCTATCCCATGATGCATTGCACCCACCAGTAAAATGGGTACCGATTCCGGAAGTAATGGTTCTGGAAGTTCATGTACTGTGATGCAAACACACCTGCACAGATGTGCACTAATAGAACCTTAAGTCAGGGGTGTCTAACATAAGGCCCACAGGCCGAATGCGACCCCTGGAAACAATTTATCCGGCCCCCATTAGAATTGCACTGTCCCAGCAAGATGATCGGTGTCTCTCATATCTTGAAAATATGAACAAGGTTTGCACATGGTCTCTTCTGTCATTTGTAGCTAATGAGTTTTTAGGTGAGAACAAAGTGTTTTCTTATTTCTGGCCATCATCTGCTCAGTGATGTCACTTCCTACTTCACTATGTCACATCTAGCCCTCAGCGGGTGCCATGACTGCTGTCTTTGGCCCTATGCATGAAACAGGTTTTACATCCCTGCCCTTAATTAAAGGAACCAATTGAAAAAGTATTGAAACGAGAGAGATTGGCCAGAATTCAAGCCACATGGTACAATATCACTGTTTTGCCATTTTGTTTCTGGAAATATAAATATTTCTTGCTTGCCAACTTTCTGCCTGGCACACTTAAAAAGAAACTTCCTGTTGGTCCATTATGGGATCTCTCACTTTTAAGGCTATGATTTTTATGGTGAGATGAGGCTCAGGGGTGGGAGAGGGGTGAAGATCTAGATGCCACTGTGCCCCCAGCTTTTAACCGTTTTTCTTTTGCACAGTGCGTGCGTGCGTGCGTGTGTGCGTGCGTGCGTGTGTGTGTGTGTGTTGCACCTGACAGTCAGCATGACCAAGAGGAAGAACATAGCCTTGAGGTCTTGGCCACTGGTCTATCCTATTATTTTTAGTTGGAGTCACCTGAATATCAGACCGCACACTCCAGTGTGGTGCAGTGACCTTTTGGGTTTTGAATTGTGCTCTTTTTCTGGCAAGATACAGGCAGGCCACTTTGAAGGGGGACCCCCTCCTGCGACCTGCAAAAGTCTTTGAATTGTTCCCGATCCGCTTCTGAGGCTCCCCAGTTATATGTAAGGTGCTTTGAAGATGAATATACCCATCACAAGGGGGGAAAAAAAGGAAAGGAAAGAAGAGAGACAGGTATTATTCCCTTAGGTCAGCAAAAGCTGTCGAACTCAAAAAGACATTCGCTATAATGCTTGAGGCTCTTTGGGTGGGAAGAGACAGGCTTGGTGGTTCTGCGCCAAGCCAAAGGCACCAGATTGCTGGGCTCATGGTGGGCTCATGGCAGAAGAACTCAAGGGCAAATGTCTAAGGCAGTGGTCTTCAAACTGGGGTGTTGCGACGCCCCAGCCTGTGGGTCCTGGCCTCTGCCCCCTTAAGGGGCTGGGGCAGCCAGGAGACAGGGGGAAGGCAGCAGCAGGATCCACAGGACTGCGCAGCTCAGGGGGGTTGCAGGGGCTTGGGTGCACTTGCCCAAGCCTCCTGTAGCCTCCTGGGGGTGCGGGGAGCCCTGCGCAACCTTCAGCAGGGCTCCTCAGGCCAGGAAAAGTGAAAGCGGAGCGATCGCGCCCCGCTCCGCAAAACCAGAAACGGAGCACGATCGCCCCGCTTTCCCTTCTGACGGGGCTGCAGGGACTGGGGGTGCACCCTCCAGTGCCTGCAGCAGCCGTCCCTGTGTGCGGGGGAGCCCTGCGCGAGCACCCGTAGGGCTCCCAAGGTCAGGGAAAGGGAGAGTAAGGCGATCGCACTCTGCTTCTGCTTTTGCGGAGGCAGAGCAGATCACTCCACCCTCCCGTTCCCTGACCTGGGGAGCCCTTCAGGCGCTTGCGCAGTGCTCCCCGCACACTTTCCAGTCCCTGCAGCCCCCTGAGTGACGCGATCCTGGGGACCACGTCGCTGCCTTCCCCCTGCTGCCTCCCCTCCCCTCCCCCGCAAAGACTTACTGCGGGTTTCAAACTCCCAGAGAGTTTGAAAACCGCAGGTCTAAGGCCTTAGCAGTGGTGTAGCTGTGGGGGGGGGGGTGTGAAACTGTAAGTACTGTAATTGCTGCAACATGCTTTGTAAGCTGCCCCTCTCACTCACTGCCGGAGCCACTCTGGGCAGTGTTGTCAATGTGCAGGTACTCCTGCATGTTGTCCTCACTGCCTAGAATGGCTCTGATGGTGAGCAGGAGGGCAGCTTACACAGAGTGTAGCAGCAACAGCAGTATTTACAATGCCACCCCCTGTAGCTTTCCCACTGGGTCTTTTGTCTGCTTTTTCTCCTGCAAAATCGGCATTCTTACAATGCAGAAGCCCCTCACTCACCAGATCAACTGCTGATCATTTCTATAATGCTATTCTGTGTGCCGAGGTGTTTACCGGCAGCTGTCTCCGAGGCGATGGTGTGATTGTTCATTTTGAAGCACTGACGCTTGTCATGACAACCACCCCTATAGTTTTGCCCCTCCCCCAGATTACTTAATGGCAACAAAAAAAACCAACTTCAAATTTCCTCATTAGAGAAACTTTTCCCCCCTCCTGACATTTATCTCCACCTTAGAATATGTCACACTTCATTGAAAGATGTCAGTTATTCCATCCCAAACTCTTAAGATGCAATAATGTGGTTCTCAAACTTTTTAGCACTGGGACCCCCCCCCCCAAAAGTTTCACTTTACCAGCCACTCAGGCCTCTGTGGCTATAATGGTAATCGGGCAGCAGTGCTCCCCCCCCCCCAGGAAGCAGGTTGTTTAACCCTTGATGCGCAGAGCCTAATCTGCCCTACTAGTTTTGCACATCACCCAAAATTGGGCTGCGATTCACTGTTGGGCTTTGGTCCCGCCGTTTGAGAACGCTGATGTAAAACCATTGTGAAAAGCTGAAAAATGGAATTAAAAGTGTCGATAATATCGACAAAAGGTGCATTGGTGTGGTATCCAGTGCATGTTTACTTAAAAATAAGTTTCACTTCCGTCTGTGTCTCCTTGATCACCCCCCCATCCCTAAAGGTTAAGCAAACAAGTCTAAATTCTGCTGGTGGGGAGCGTGATCTTGTGTAACCTTCCCTATTCATCATCTATATCTAGGGGGCAGGAAAGACTAGTGCTTATGGCCCTAGGCACATTTCTCAGTTTGCTTCCTGCTGAACCCTTCTTCTCAGCTCAGGTCCTTTGAAAAAAGTTTCAAAGGCAGCACCTGAGTGCTGACGACTTCATTTCCGCTGTAAGAGAAGTCTGGAAACTGCATTCCACCCCTTCCTGCTTCACTTCACTCCTGCTGTTCTTGTACATGTTGACTTGAGAACAGTCCCATTGAATACAACAGGACCTTCTTCTGAGTAAACATATATAAGTTTGCACTTGCAGTTTGATCAAAAAGACTGTATTAGCACTGATTGTTGATGGAAACGATCATATTTATATCATGCATTTTGCTTCACACAAAAATAACTGTCCACTGTTTTTCTTGCATCCTGTGGGTCTTTGGTTCTTTCGTTTATAGCTCTTTGTAAGCTCAGTCCAGTTCGGTAAGACCTTTATTGGCATAAAATACAGAGAAAGAACAAAACAAAACAAAAATATACAAAGACAACACAACATAGACATCAGTCTTTTCCTCACATACTGACCAGAGTTCCAGAGCTCTGCCTGGCAATTACCCCAGATAAAAAGGAAGCGACCCTATCAAGGGTCTCAGAGTCAGGTGTGGAAAGGAGAGACTGAAGCATGATTGAGTCCTCCCAGCCCTGCATCCTAGTTAGCAAAGGGCCTGGATATTTCTTGCGTGAAACGTCATGAAGTGGGCAGTAGAAAAGGGTATGTGTTATGGTCTCAATACAATCCCTACCACACTTGCATTTCCTCTCCGAGTAGGGAATACCACTGAACCTGCCCGATAACACGGCTGATGGAAGAGCATTACATCTTGCAAGTGTGAATGCTCTCCGAGCCTGTGGGCACTCCAGGTGATAAAAGAAGGTCTTTGTAAGCAATAATTAGACACTGTTGCTCCTGCTTTATGGCACAATCATATCCTTGAATAGCGCCAGCGGAGCACACACTGTGCCATTGCAAAAGTGCCATAAAGCACTTTGCGATGGCATTAGTTAGGCATGTTGGGGGGAAGGTGTGAGCATTCCCACACATGCCAGTGCCAGTAGCGTAGCAAGAGGGGGAGCAAAACAGTAAGTACTGTAGACACAGCAACACAGCTGTACCTTCTACTCGCCAGCTAGGAAGCTCCAGGCACTATCTTGCATGATTCCTGATTGAGCAGAAGGCCGATGTCCGAGAGCTTCCCCCTGGGTGTGCATTGCGATCTCTGAATCAGGGCACATAGAGCTCTTCAGATAAAGGAAGTGGGCTTCTTCGGCTTACTGTTGAAAAAGATTTGCATTTATTGGCGGTGGAGAATGATGTGGTCTTTGTTGGTATTTTTGTCTTTAATCGAATAATGTTTTGACTTCCTCCATTGGGGTCCCTTTCAGTGCTGTTCTTCCCACATCTAAGACCTCATTCTAGGGAAACCAGGAGAACTTAAAGGGGGGGGGGGAGAAGAGGCAGTGTTTTGATTTGTTGTGCAAATCCTGTAAAAGTATCTATGGTGCCCCTCTGTTTATCTTTCCTAAAATAAATATCATAGTTACTATTGGCTATCTTTAGCAAGCGGACTCCATTTTTCTTTCCCATCCCTCTGCTATCTTCTGTCTGTCCCTAACTTCAAAGTCTGGTGGTGCTGAATACAAGGAATAAATGCAAGGAAATTCAGTACTGCCTTCCTAGAATATATAGATGTACCATATTTTCTTTTAATTCTGAATGCAACCACATAATCACTGCTCCACAGCAATAATTGGATTTGGAAGGGGGGTATTTCTGCCATTTTATTACACTTACAATATTTCCAAAGGCCTCTGTCTTAGTATTTAATTTTCTCCTAATTGCCACAAGAGGGTTGTTCGAATTCTGCGCTCACTCTCGCCCCAAATCCCTTGGCATATTTAGAGCAAAAATACTTCCCAGGTGGAAAGTCAAGGAACAAGAATGTTCCTCTCTCTAGGAGGTGTGGTGCTGGGATGAAAGCTCTAAGATTTTACACATAGATTTGGCAGACAAGGAAAGGAGGGCAATAAGAGAAGGGGGGAAGCAAAGCTTTGAAAAGATGCACAGAATGTGGAATTCATTAAAAAAAAATCCAAAATGCTGAACATTTCACCATGTGCCTGCTATAAGGGCATGAGACGTCATTGTCTTCTGAGTTGTGTCACCACAACCAATGGAATTTTGGGAAAGTACAAAAAGTTTTCTGTACCCCTGACGGCAAATGCTGTAATAGGTTAGGTGTACAAGTACTGTAGGAGAGGAACTTGAAATAGTGACCTTCCTTCCTCCGTGGCTTATGGACAGTATCAAGATGAATCCCGATTTGTCCAGCAAAGCTTGAACCTTTGTGGGCAAATGGGACGTCAGCAAAGGCTACTTGTTGCTACTTGAACCTTTACAAACTTTAGGAAAGAAACAGGGAACGCTCGCAAAGTTTTGATTTCTTTGTAAGCACCTTTGAGAGATCTTTCTGTGCAAGACAAGCTTGATGGCTCTCCAGAGCTTGTGGTTTTGTGAACATTTGGAAAGGCCAGCTCGATTTCTGGTAAAACAGTGGTTTGTGCACCCCATTTTTTTTCCCCACAGCAGTGAACAAACAAAAATGCAAACAGAACATGGAAGACTGTGTGTAATGGAAATGCACAAGATCACTTGAGGAGGCAGGGTGGGGGTGTCAAGAGTGGTTCCATGCTCTGGCAGGCAAGCATGGGGTTAACACCATGGCCTTAGTTTGCAGTGAGTGTGCTGCACAAGTGCGGCCACTAGAGGCAACAAGGTCTTCAAGGATAAAAGCAGCACCTGGAGGAGTGAGAGTTGGTTGGTGTAGAACACGGGTGTCTACCAAACTTTTTGGCAGGAGGGCCACATCATCTCTCTAACACTGTGTTGGGGGCCAGGAAAAAAAAAGTTAATTTACATTTCAAATTTGAATAAATTTACATAAATGAATACATTAGAGGTGGAACTTATACGAATGAATGAAGGTCTTGCAATGGCCTATAAAAGTCCTTGCACAAAGCAAGGTCGGCCTTTCTTTTTCTGCCACTGCTGCATCGCAGACATGAAACAGCAAGCAGTGGAGGGAGCCCTTGTCCCACAGCTCACAAAAAGGTCAAAAAGTTGGCCTTCACACTGAGAGCAGTTGCGTTGGGCCAGCACGGGCTCCAGCAAGTCTCTGGAGGGCCAGATGCTCACTGGAGACTGGGGGCTCCCTGTGGGCTGGATTATGAGTCCCTGAAGGCCGCAAGTGGCCCCAGGGCCGGGGTTTGGGCATCCCTGGTGTAGAAGGAAGAAGTTGGAGAGGCTGAGAGAGAGCGCAGAAGGAAGGAACTTGGAGGAAGGAAGATATACTGATTGAATGGAGATTGCTGGAACAGAGACTGCTGGAGACTGGTGTGTGACTGCCATACCCAGGAGCTGCTGGGAACCAAGGTGTGGCTGAAGAAGCTGCTGGTGGTAGAGTGGAGGAAGAAGGAACTCTGCAGGTTGAACAGGCAAGCTATCCTGGTTGTGGGGCAGTACCCAGTAGTGCTCTGTGCAGAATTAGGGCAGGGCATTAAGTTCTCTAAGCTTGGAACACGAGTTTGGCAAAACACAATGGCACTTTACTGTTGTGGCCATAAGAGACAGAGCCAGTCAATTTGCACACCCTCCAATGAAAATCTATGGGCAAAAGCATCCCACTGTATGGATTATTTCCCAAAAAGTTTGCTCAACTGAGCCCTTCTATACCTCTTTGAAGATGTAACACACTGTGCTAAAGAGCTGATTAGCACTATAAGCTCTAAGAAGCTGATTAAAACAAGCAAGTTATTGTTGCTCAATAGTACACAAAGCCAATAGTTTTCTATTGATTACTGATGCTAAATGGTATTTAACCTGCCAATACCTGTCAACGAAACACCATTAGATGCCCCAAACACCTAATTAGAATTAAAGAGCTGATCATTGTTAAACAGCAAATTAGCACCGATAGCTGCCAATGTATATAAATGGTAACAAGAGCGCTTCAAGCATTCATTCAGTAGATAATGTAGCTAGAACTGCGTAGCTTCTGAAACCCACCAGTAACAATCAGATGTGCAGCATGACCCCTAAGCATGGTGAATATGGAAGAGTTGGCAGTGAGTTCAATGGGATTTACTCTCAAGGAACTGTATTGAGGCTAGCAGCCTTAAAAGAACTCCATTTTGTTTGGCTCACGCTCTCACTTTGCAAAATCTAAGAGTTAGAGTTAGTTCCAGTGTGTAATTAGTCTGTGGAACTCCTTGCTACAGAATGCCAGAATGCCAGGTGGACCACTGTGAGATACAGGAGGCTGGACTAGATGGGCTTTTGGCCTGATCTAGTGGGGCTCTTCTTAGGTTCTTTTGAAGTTATGAAGCTCATTTTAGTTGGTGTGGACACTTTGGGAAGCTTTTGTTGGATCGTGCTTGGCCAACTTTAACAATTTGTAATTAATTCAAGCATGCCTAATGAATTTCCCTCACGTCTGAGGGAATTCCACGAAGAAAAGATGAACTTCAATATATGTGGTTAATCTCTAATAATGCTTAAAAGGAGAAAGTTCTGGTGTTGAGGGGACATCCCTAATCAGAGATCAAACTACCTGGTAGAATGCCTCTATACATCCTCTGCTGAGGCAAAATCAAAGATCAAGCAATGTTTTAATACTTGCAAGGGGTGGAAACATCACAAAGTTCTTATGGAAATGGCCTTGTAAATTAATTGCAAATTACTTATTAATGAAACGAAAATACTCAGCTGTCACTTGAAGCCAAAATACGGAATTCACTTAATGATTATTTTTTGAGAAAACACATTAGGGTTTGTTTGATCCTCAAAGTGTTAACAGCAGCAGGGTAACAAACAAACAAAAAAGTAAAGCTCTTGGTCTTTGAAAGCACTGGGAAAAATGCAATTTGAGGAGAGCCACGTAAAATACCAAGTAGCAGACAGGATCATGAGTAGATTTAGAAAACAGGAAGAAAGAAGGAGAAAGCAGTTACTAAAATAAACACATAAAAGTAAGCATATGGAAAACCACCATCAAAATTTTGGTCTATTTCAGCTCTGTTTTCCTGATTGAAGGTAGCTGAAATCCAGTTTCCAGTTTAGAAGATGACCAGTTCTGGTACTGAAGAACATGAAAACTACTTTGTGGTGAAGTTAATGTGCTCCCACATTATCACTCACAGGGCACAATCCTAACCAGGTCCACTCAGAGAAGTAAGTCCTATTTTGTTCAATGGGGTTTACTCTCAGGAAAGTATCGTTCGGATTGCAGCCACAGTTGCACAGCATCATGGATTTTGTGATATCTGTTGAGATAGTTGGAACAGCCCCAGGCTGCTCCTTCCATGAGGTGGTTGTCTGTTAGGCAATTGGGTTGGCATAAACTAGCACATCCTACTGCCTCCTCCCTACTCCAAAAGGTTTGAAGGGAATGGAATGGATGTGTGGAGGAAAGGAAAGTGGTGAGCTAGAGTAGGGGTCTCCATACTGTTCAGTACAAAATTTTCAGCCGCAAACTTTTCAGCCACATCGTATACTTTACACATTTTTGAGTCTGAAAAAATCAGTTAATATATATATGAATGAATGAAATTTAAATGAATGAATAAGTTATACTTGGATCATTTTGTAATCATCATGATAGTTATTCACGGAGATTATACAAGAAGCAGGGCTCAGCGTGAGCCACTTATACAGGGGGAGGAGAATGACGCACCACAAAACACACTGTCTCGGTCCAATCCGTTGCAAAATCCAGTTTATGATTTGCTCACATATGTGCAAAAATGACACTATTTCCTCACTGTGATCATTTTACAGTGCTGTTGGAAATTTGCCTCCGTTTGCTCCCCCCCCACCCAAAATAGCTCTGAAGGGGAGGGGGGAGGGACTGCTTGCACAGTGCATTCAGGCACCTGCAAAGCTTAGTGCTTTACACCCTCTCTAGCTATTGAATAACTATGGTTTCAGGGTCTTAAAGCAATGGCCTAGGTGACTGAAAATGAGGATTACCCAGGTTACTCTGACCTTATTGAGTGGGAGACAGACCTATACACACTAACTGTCAGACTGCATGACTGGGAAAAAAAATATTTTAAGTTGCTGCAGCCAGATAAAATCTTGTGGTGTGCCAGATGTGGCACCTGGGCCATAGTTTGGAGACCCTGTGGGTTAAAGCATTGACGTTCCAGCAGGTAAAAGAGTGGTATTGCCTATTGTAAGGATGGAGAACAAGTCTACTGAGAAGACCCCCTCCTGTGAAGACTGTAACCGTCATCAAGTCAGCTGTTTGTGGGAAGAACCCGTGGTAATAGCTGCCCTGTCCTCTTGACCCAAATATTGTCATCTGCTCTGCTCCCCAGATTTGGTTTGGGAGGTGGGAGTAGATGTCTTCAAGTTTTGTTCTTTACCCCACCAATTCGGGAGTGACAATCCCTTCCACACTGGGAGCAAGTGCAGTCTGTCCCTGGTCTGCCTCCCTGGCTATGGACCTTCCTTCTTTGCCTCTTTGCCTCGGTCTGTTGGCCAAGTGTCTCTTCAAACTGGGAAAGGCCATGCTGCACAGCCTGCCTCGAAGCGGGCCGCTCAGAGGCCAGGGTTTCCCACCTGTTGAGGTCCACTCCTAAGGCCTTCAGATCCCTCTTGCAGATGTCCTTGTATCGCAGCTATGGTCTACCTGTAGGACGCTTTCCTTGCACGAGTTCTCCACACTAGACACTGTTCCAGAACCACCATTGAGCACAATACCACAGTCTTTCATGACTGAAGGTTGCCAACTACTACAGTCTTTACCCCACCATCAAGGCTAAGACAGCCAGAAAGTCACTGACATGAGAGAGGAGGGGAATGTCAAATCTGTCATTGCCGTTTCTGTGAGGATTCTGCCAACTAGCCAGTGTAATCCTTAGTCAAGTGAAGGGTCGGAATCTGTTTGTTTTGTTCCACAGTGAACGATGGTGTAGAGACTGAACTGAAAAATCAGGAGTTTTCTGGTTTGATTCTCTCCTCTGCCAAACCTTTGACTTGGCCTCAAATGGATCTCTATATTTATTTGTATTCTATTTAAAATGTTTGTAGGCCAATAGATATGAAAGTCCCATTTCATCATCAGGGCTAATGGCTATTAATAAGCCCATCCTTCATTAATTTATACAAGCTGATGGTGAGCCTTGCATTTTGTGGCATCAAGTCCTGCTAAATTAATCTCAGAACTTGTGAAATTAATTTCCATATTAATTTCAGCGGCGAAGTCTTTGGCTTCTGTGCAGCTCAGGAGGTCCTGCTGTTTGAGAAGGTGCATCAAACACCTACCTCTGAGTGCCTGTCCTTTCCCATGGTTGCCTGGAATGACTCCAACAACCAGTAGGATGGGCTGCTTACAAGGCGTGTTGCGGAGCTTGCAGTACTTACCATTTTGCCCCCCTCTAGCTATGCTACTGCAAAAGGAACAGGGGAATAGATTGGAAGAATAAGAGGAGAAGGTACTAGTGGATTAGAGGAGTCTAGCCCACCATTCTCCTCTCCTGCAAGCTTCCTTGTCTGTGCCACTCTCCCTTTTTTTCTGATGCCAGGAAGGAGTGATGGAGATAGGTGGACAGATGGAAGTGGACCTCGGTTTGTGTTGTAAACAGAGGTAGGGGTTTGGCAAGGTAACTGTCTAGCTGTGGGGGCAAAGACCTATGTGAACCAGACACAAATTTAAAGGCACCTGAACCTGGCTTGTAATGTGGAGACAAGGCTTCCAAACTGGGGGTTGGGGGAAAAAGGTTCTTTCTCCAAATTCTGCCCATTCTGAATTGGTTCCATCCATCCATCCTGTGCATCCTGGAGTCCCAAAGATCAAGTGTGCGTTTAATGTGTCTTCTGCCCTGGTGAGTAGCTAAGCAGGCTGTTTCTCCATCCAGAGGAAGGTTTGCTTAGTCACAAATGACAATTAATAAATCATGGAACTGAGCTCCAGTACCTGCATCGCAACGAAGCCATAATTCTACAGAATAACATGAATTGGCTCCACCAGCAACAGCGAAAATGTTTCACGGCACATTTTCCGTTTACTGCTTCCACTTTTTATCTTTAGCTATAAATACACTTAGTGAGCAAAAATGAAATACAAACAGGCGCACTAGAGGTAAACAAAAAAAGGGGGCAATGATCATTCTAGGCTGTTACAAGAGATTGCAGTAAAGTGTGTTTTTTTGGGGGGGGAATGAGCACTAAAAGCAAATCGGAGAACAAAATGGAACCTCAGTGTTTAAAAGGAGGAATGTCACATATCGAAACCCTTCTTTTTATCCAAACTGAAATATGTCACCTGCCCCAAAAGTGGCCCACCCATGAGGCTGATTGAGGCATGCCTCAGGCAACCAAATTACCTATCTCTATAATAAATAAAATAATAATAAAACTTTATTTTTATCCCGCCCTTCTCCCAAAAAGGGACCCAGGGCGGCTAACAACATATAAAACAAATTAAAACATAATTTCACAGATAAAAACATATTAAAAAACACATTAGCAGAACCCATAAAAACAGTAGTCAGAAGAGTCAGAATAAAAGAGCATAAAACAGCAGTTCTTAGAGGAATCGGGCCTAGTTGTAAAAAAGCAACTAAAAGATATATAAAAGATGTTAAAAAGGCCATAAGGTCAGAAGGCTTGGTTAAACAACAAGGTCTTCAGGCCTCGCCGAAAGGACTCAAGAGAGGGAGCCATTCTCAAGTCAAGGGGAAGGGAGTTCCACAACGTTGGTGCCACTACTGAGAAGGCCCTATTTCTTGCCGCCGCCCCACGTACCTCCTTAGGCGGCAGCACTTGTAAAAAGGCCTTCTCTGATGACCTGAGAGGACGAGCCGGATTGTACGGGAGTAGGCGATCTCTAAGATAACCTGGCCCAGAGCAGTATAGGGCTTTAAAGGTCAAAACCAGCACCTTGAATTGGGCCCGGAAACGAATGGGCAGCCAGTGTAGCCCCCGGAGAAGCGGGCTGACAGAGTCCACTTGCCCTTGTTGCTCTTCGACTTCTAGCAGTGTGCTGGGAGTCAGTCAGTCTTTGCTAGCCAGGGCAGACCAGCACAGGGTGGGACAGAGGCAGGGAGGGGGCATTTTGGGTGGGAGGAGTGTGGCCAGGGTGATGGATCAGGCCCTAGAGGGGGGGTGGGACTGGCTGCAGCAGTGCGGGCTGGATCCTAACCATGGCCCTGGCCCAACCAACATTACATGGGCCACTTGAATTTAGCCCCATAGGGCTGCTTCAAACTGGAAGAGGCCATGCTGCACAGCCTGCCTCCAAGCGGGTCGCTCAGAGGCCAGGGTTTCCCACCTGTTGAGGTCCACTCCTAAGGCCTTCAGATCCCTCTTGCAGATGTCCTTGTATCGCAGCTGTGGTCTACCTGTAGGGCGCTTTCCTTGCACGAGTTCTCCATAGAGGAGATCCTTTGGGATCCGGCCATCATCCATTCTCATGACATGACCGAGCCAACGCAGGCGTCTCTGTTTCAGCAGTGCATACATGCTGGGGATTCCAGCACGTTCCAGGACTGTGTTGTTTGGAACTTTGTCCTGCCAGGTGAGGCCGAGAATGCGTCAGAGGCAGCGCATGTGGAAAGCGTTCAATTTCCTCTCCTGTTGTGAGCAAAGAGTCCATGACTCGCTGCAATACAGAAGTGTACTCAGGACGCAAGCTCTGTAGACCTGGATCTTGGTATGTTCCGTCAGCTTCTTGTTGGACCAGACTCTCTTTGTGAGAGAGTCTCCCAAATTAAACTCTCACCAAAGTCTGCATTTTCATTAGAATTCCTCCAAAGTATAAGTTCTCAGGGGTATGGATAGCAGGAGGACTAGCGAAATCACACTTCATTCATGCCGATACCATGTCGTCACGAGTTGTGTTTTTTTATTTACGTCTTTGGATTTCCCAACAATGTGACATCTTTCATCTTTGGTGATTTCAATTATATTTTGATATGATCGTTAGGTGACCTGCCTTGAGGGCTCTTCGAGGGTTGAGAGGCGGGATGGAAAATTAAACATGAATTACAAACAGAAAAGCAGCTGTGGAGAAAAAAAATTCTTATTTTCATTTTGTTTTCTTTCGGTGTCATCACAGGTTAGGGTTTGGTTATAAAGCCAGCTAGGTCCTTTAAGGTATGCTTTTTTTCTTTTGCTTTTTCTCAGCAGCGGCAGATAAAAACCCTCAGTCTTCAGAACGGACAGCTAAAAAAAAAAAAATCCTCAACACTGTAGAAATCAGTTCTGCACTGTAAAAGAAAGTCGAGTTTAAATATTGAAAGAAATCCACCAAGATAAAAAGATTTCATTTTGGTACTTTTTCACTGTTTTTGCAGTTTGGCAGCTGTCAACATCTCAAAATATCATCTCCCCCAAACTGCTGAAAGAAAGAAAGTCTTTGATTTCCCCCCTGAGACTCTGAAGCCGAAAATGGACTCTTTGTAGTCTCAACTTCATTTTAGATGTGGAGTCTTCCCCCTCCCAGCTCCCACTTGTACTGGTTCAGAAACTACGAATTCGTAAGCAGAATCTCTGTTAATCAAATAAGTTTTAACTCTTTAAAAAAAAATAATAAATAATAATAATAATAAAAAATCACACACACACACACACACACACACACACACACACACACACAACCCAGGGAATAAATCTCAAACATATTTTCCTCTTTATTAGAAATCTTAAGAGACTTACCCATCACATTTCTTCAATCGTTAATAATGCAAATTAGGTTTTGTTTGGCTCTACCATAAGTTTGTAATTAGAAGTAAATATTTAATGCACAGATCAGGAAATCAAATCAGAGGTGGCTGCAATTGTGTTCTCTAGATGCTGGCTGGTTGGCAACCTTCAGTCTCGAAAGACTATGGTATAAGCCTACAGCACCCAGGATTCCCAGGTGGTCTCCCATCCAAGTACTAACCAGGCCTGACCCTGCTTAGCTTCCAAGATCAGGAAGCTACTATGATAAACACTGCAAGTTTTCTGGGTTTGTTTTTTTTTTTCAGATGTGGCCTTTCTTTTGATTTTTTTGGGGACCAAAAGACATGGTATTACATTCTGTGATCTCACACTAGACGCTGTGCCAGAGCCACCATTCAGAGCGCGATACCATAGTCTTTCGAGACTGAAGGTTTGCCAACATCAACGATCTCCTTAACGTATCTGCTATGGTGGTGTTGATAGGATCAGAACAGACATGACACCAGAGATCCAGGAATCAATCAATATAAAGTTAAAAAAAATAGGCAACATTGGTTTGGATCAGCGGGTGCCAAACTCTGGCCTGTGGGCCAGATCTGGCTCCCCCCCAAAAAAAAAAATCTTCCCTGCGTGGCTCGGTATTTACCATTCTGTACCACAACAGTTTATTTTTCCTGCTCTTTACCCCAGAAACACCCTAGAAACAATTTCCTTTCTTCTCCATAAGACTCTTGCACTGCATTAGGTCTTCTCAGACCTGTGCCAGCTCTGTAGCTGGTGTAAGTCCAAGGGGGAGGGGAGGCTACAAAATAAGGGGATAGGATATGGCCTGCACCATCGATTCTAAACCACCCCCTTCTATAGCCTACTCACTTCCTTTCCTCCTCCCTCCTTGACCAGTTTCACTCCTCACCTCCCCCTCCCTGCCCCCACCACTGCCTTACCTACTCCGGCAAGTAGGTCAGTGAGGTCTGGTGACATCCAGGAAGCGTTGGGACCTCTTGCATCAGCACTCCCAAAATGACCAATGACAGAGTGCTTTGTGCTCCACTGGCAGTCATTTTACAAAGGCAGAAGGCTCTCCCACTATGGTACCATCCTGCCCCCAGTAGCCCCATCTGGAATAGGATTGGACTGTTTATCACCCTGGGTGGTATGGGTGTAAATGTAACAACATCCCTGTATCTGTCTTCTTGCCCCACATTGCCCATGTAAATCCAGATACTTGGACAACAGCAGGACAACTGCCCTTTAAAACCCTTTACCACCTGGATGGGGACATCTCAGGGCCCATCTGTTCCCACATGTTTAGCCCATCCAAGACTGCCATCTGAGAGAGCCCTGCTTCAGGGGCCAACATTAGTAGAGGTCTGAGCGGTGGTGGCAAGAAGCAGGGCCTTCAGAACCAAAAATAAGAACTTATTTCTCACTTAGAAACTCATCAGCTGCAAACGGCAGAAGAGAAAATATGCAAATCTTGATCATATTTCAAGATATGGCAGAGCCCAATTTTCACGTGGGCTGCCCTTTCAGCAGTAACGCCTTGGCACCGCTCAGCAGCCGAGAGCCTGAGGGCCAGATTAAAAGCTTCCGCAGGCTGCATCCAGCCCCCCGGGCCTTATGTTTGACACCCCTGCCCTAAATCTTTTAAATAAAATAAATGAAAATACACATGAATATTGATGTCTGATCTTGTCTGATCTTGGAAGCTAAGCAGGATCAGGCCTGGTTAGTACTTGGATGGGAGACCGCCTGGGAATACCGGGTGCTGTAGGCTTATACCATGATCTCGGAAGCTAAGCAGGGTCAGGCCTGGTTGGTACTTGGATGGGAGACCGCCTGGGAATACCGGGTGCTGTAGGCTTATACCATGATCTCAGAAGCTAAGCAGGGTCAGGCCTGGTTAGTACTTGGATGGGAGACCACCTGGGAATACCAGGTGCTGTAGGCTTATACCATGGTCTTGGAAGCTAAGCAGGGTCAGGCCTGGTTGGTACTTGGATGGGAGACCACCTGGGAATACCGGGTGCTGTAGGCTTATACCATGATCTCAGAAGCTAAGCAGGGTCAGGCCTGGTTAGTACTTGGATGGGAGACCGCCTGGGAATACCAGGTGCTGTAGGCTTATACCATAGTCTTTCGAGACTGAAGGTTGCCAACCATAGATGGTACTAATTTGACCCAGGAGTTAAATATATATGAAAGCCAAACAAGCTGTTTTGAAGAGAGTTGAGAAAGTGCTATACAACAACAACAACAACAACAGTATTTATATACCGCTTTTCAACTAAAAGTTCACAAAGCGGTTTACAGAGAAAAATCAAATAACTAAATGGCTCCTTGTCCCAAAAGGGCTCACAATCTAAAAAGATGCAAAAGAATACCAGCAGACAGCCACTAGAACAGACACTGCTGGGGTGAGATGGGCCAATTACTCTCCCCCTGCTAAAAAAGGGGGGATGTCCCCCTATACACGTTGATGTCCTCCATTGTTAAACAGAGAGCAAGAGGATTGGCTGATGGTTTACTGAATATTTTGTCTGTTAGAATTTTGAAACTAGCAATTTGGGCAGGATATGATTTCTTTTTGCAAAAATGGATTTAGATTGCATGAATATTCCATGTGCAAGGATGCCCTTTGATGTCATTGCATTGCTTGGCTGTTACTGTTCTCCTTGAATTAGACCAAATTCCTGAGCATGTTTTTCCTGAGAATAAGCGGGATTTCTTTTGAATAAACATTCATAAGATTGCAGGGCGCAAGAGACAGTCGAATCATTTCGGCGGAGAGATGGCGTCACGAATGAGATGATGTCACAGCAGTGCATCTGACATGAATCTGTCACAGGAAATCAGTCAATAAAATTATGTGGATTGACTGAACCAAACACATTTGGTTAGACCAGGGGTGTCAAACATCAGACCTGCAGGTCAAATGAAACCCAGGAATCAATTTACTACCCCCCCCCCCATTATAATTGAGAACAAAGTGTTTGTTTATTTCTGACCATCATCTGTTTAATGACATCACCTCCTGCTTAATGATGTCACTTCTGGTCCTCGGCAGGTGCCAAGAATGCCATTTGGCCCACTGTATGAAATGAGTTTGACACCCCTGGGCTAGATCATGATGCCACTGAGGGCAATTCAAGTGAAGGCAATGTATAGCCCAAACCTAACCCATGTTCCATGCTGTGATACAGCAGTGTCAGAAGACTCTGTTGCATTCTGCATGGGAATAGAGGCTGCTGAAAGTCTCCCTGATGGAAGGGGACATTCTTCCCTTTTCCTCAGGGTAAGCCCTGGCAACTGCTATGGGGCTACTCAGGCTCACCAGCAAAATCACTGGTGCAAGTCCAAGCAGCTCTGTGTTGGGGAAATCAGACCCAGGAAGTGGAATAGGTTACAGCAGTAATCACTGCCACCATTCCTGCCCCTCCCAGACCTGATCCGCACCCTCCCCTGTCCCATTGCACCCCCTCCCTACTTCTGTTCCATACACTTCTGCCTCTCTGTTAAGATCCTGGCCTCCAACTGGTGCCGGCAGGCCGGCGCAGACCTGTCCACCAACACCAGGATCCTCTACACCGCCACAGCAGAGCATATTTGTGGCGGTCCATGCACCTCCCCCACCACGTTCGCCAGTTTAGAATTGGGCTGTTAAACCGATATGTCGATATTTTCACAAGTGGTGTCAAAAATTGCCAAAGAGGAAGGTGGAGATTTTCCCCGATAAAAGAATTAATGAAAAATGGTCAGTTACAGATGAAGCTGCTTCATACTGTCTCATTGGTTCTGCTAGCCCAGATGCTCACTGGTCCCTGTAACCTATCACTCGATGTGAGCCTCTTCATTAACTTAATCCAGGGGTTTCAGCTTTAGGGATCCTGGACCTTTATCAATTGTATAGAACAGGGGTGGCCAAATCCCGGCCCTGGGGCCACTTGCAGCCCTTGAGGCCTATCAATGTGGCCCTCAGGGAGCCCCCAGTCTCCAATGAGCCTCTGGCCCTCTGGAGATTTGTTGGAGCCCGCTCTGGCCCGACGCGACTGATCTCAGCGTGAGGGTGACTGTTTGACCTCTTGCGTGAGCTGTGGGATGAGGGCTTCCTCCACTGCTTGCTGTTTCACGTCTGTGGTGCAGTAGTGGCAGCAAAGGAAAGGTCAGTCTTGCTTTGTGCAAGGCCTTTTATAAGCCTTGAGCTATCGAAAGACCTTCATTCATACATCTTTAATATAGTCATTTATGTAAACTTATGTAAATTTATTCAAATTTTAAATGTAAATTAATTCTTTCCCCCCCCCCGGCCCCTGACACAGTGTCAGGGAGCTGATGTGGCCCTCCTGCCAAAAACTTTGGACCCCCCCCCCGGTATAGAAGAAGGAATTTCTGCAGGTGCAGATTGTCATCTCACAGAAATTCTCTCTCCTATTGAAATGCTCTCTCCTACACAATTCTTAAAGGTCCAGGATCCCTAACGTTGAAAGTTTGCCCATCCCTGACTCTGAGCCCAGTCCTATGCATGTGTACTCAGAAGTCAGTCCCATTATAGTTAATGGGGCTTACTCCCAGGAAAGTGTGAATAGGATTGTAACCTTAATCTGTGGGTCAGCCCTGCAGCATGCGCAAATCATGGAAGCACCTTAGTTGCTCATTGCGGTGGTGGATACATTTGCAATCCAGCAATTTGGTGCTGGATGCATCAGTTAAATTTGCTGTCATCTAGTCCCTTGCATGAGCTCCAATGGGCCATGTTCTTGCCCATGCATGCGCACTTCCCCATTCATTTCAAAAGAGGAGAAAGAAAGGCCCCACATGCATATCCTTTTGCAAACAGCTTTTGCCACTTTAAATAAGTAAGGGGAGGCAAGTAAGCTATGGCGATGGGTACACACCAGCAATCAATATATGAATTTTTTTTTAAAAAAAAAAAAGATCACAGATACTGCTCCATTTCAGATTGAACTGGCATATAGGAAGTAAAAACTTGTCCCCCTCCAATCTCTTCTACTTTCCATGAGCTTTCTGAGCTCCAGCTTCCCTGCAGAGGGGAGAATGGGACTGGTTCTCTCTTGCTTGGCATCAATACAGAATTATTTTCCCTTCCAAGTGCATTTTAGTGGAGAGAAGACATTACTATTTATAGGGCACAGTATGTGCACACAGCATGGGGTTCCACTGGCAGCTCAGGCAAGAATCTCAGTAGTTTAAAGGAAGGTAGGGATGCACACACCACTCTGCGAGTTTGTCATCTGGGTTTTGTGGTTGCTGTAGCTGTGGTTCGGGCAAAGGCCTGAGCCTTCTAGAGTCACGCAGCGAATCGAGATGCAGTTGTGCCTGCCTGGTTTTCTGTCTTGGGTGGCGGCAAATGAATTGCTGAAAGGGATGGTTGAAATCCCATCTCCTGTTAGTTGCACTGGGTTTATGCTCCTGGGTTCTTGTAACCTGAAAGATGCAGGGCCAGCCCAAATCTTCCTGGAGCCTGAAGCGGAGTGCCAAATGCCCGCCCTCCCATTACTCCTCTTCCTCCACCCAGTCTCTGAGTTAAAGAGAAAAGAGCAGAGGATGACAAGCAAAGGAGAACAGAGTGACCCCGAATGAACATACACACGGCTCTTTGGATTTTGGAGAGGCAATCAAACAGGCGACAGGAGAATTCAAAGAACTTCTTAACGTTTACTCGTTTGCAAACGGGACCCCCGCACACTTGGAGGACCCCGAAGGATTACAATAATGCAGGTTTTATAGGGAAGAATAACATACAGGCAGACACCCAAAACAACATTTGGCATGTTATCAGTACAGGATGTTGATCTGAGGATGGCAATTCAATACACATCAGCAGTTTGTTTACAGAGATATCCGTTAGAGGGGGTCTGGCACTCTGACTCATCCCTTTTACCCTAACCTTTTTATCCTCGTTTGTTGATTGCCCTTGTCTAGAGTGGAGAAATGTCATTGCTTCTGTAGCCTGCTTCTCTACTTTCCTCCACATTTTATCTCTCAGTCTTGCTTTTTGAATCCAGGAAATGGGAGAAGCAGTGGAGTTAGGTGGGTGGATGGAGGCAAGTGTCCTTGCCAATCCACCAACTGGGGGACTCTGGGAGCGTAGGCAGGCTATCTTCTACTTATGTCATCAACAGAAGGTCATGCCAAACAGCAGTAAAGTGGGCTGGGTGCAATTTCAAGTGCTGGGGAAGGAGCCCTAAACCCTTTTTCCAGCCAATGCTTTCCTCCTTGTAACCCATTCTCCAGAGGCTTCCTTCCTAGCCAGAGTCTAAGACCAGTGAACCTGCAGAAAAACTGGAGATATGTGTGTGAAATGATAGCTAGAGGAGAAGTTCAACAACTGCTCTTCCTTGCTGTTTCTGTACAGGAAATGACCTTTCCAGATCAGAAACAAACCTGGCTTGGAGAAAAGTTGCCTTTTGGAGTATGTCAGGTGGTGAATGGAAGGAAAATTCAGTTGGAGATTGCAAGCCTGAACCTTCCCGTGAGCGTTACAGAGGCCCGCCAAGGCAGGTAAGATGGCAGGGAAGGCAGGACAGGTTGGAGGAGGGTGGAGGGGTGAAACTTGGCAGGAAGGGAACATAATGGAGGCACAGAGGGTGTGGGAGGGGATGGATATGGTGGCGATGGAATGCACTGGGTCCTATCCCCTTTTTCTGCAACTCCCCACCCACTTGCTCTCCTCAGTCTCGCACTAGTGGAATCACTAGTGAAATTGTAGTGCATGTCCGAGGATCCCCACTGTGGATCAGGATGCTTATGCAGAGGTAAAGGGATTTAAAGCCTCTCTTTCTGCTGAAGCCTCCCAATCTACTCCCCCCCCCCCAATACAGTGCACCGGTTTTTGGCACAACTGCACCAGCGTGGGGGGACAGGAGTGGGGAAGACTTGGGCTCTAAGGAAACTGGATTGGATTGAAATGAACTGGGGAGAGGGGCCAGGATGTCCTTATGCCACAGGTGTGCATGCCTTTAATTGTACTGGAATACATCTATATCCCTCGCACCCCTGAGGGACACCACCGTTTAGCGCTTACTGCCGTGAGGAACTGTGACACACTAAGGATGCATCCAAACAAATTGGGATTTCTGGAGCAGAGCCTGGTCATGTCACAAGAGCTGATGTCACAACTCTTGGGAAAAATAGGAGGAGGATCTGGCCCAGGGCCAAGACTCAGTGGTAAAGAGGCTGGTGGAAAAGGTGGGAGACTCATCTGTAAAAGGTCAGAACCCATAAATCACTCAAGGATGGCCTGAGATTAACCTTTGCCATCTGTTCTCCCAAGAAGAAAGGGAATAAGCTGGAGAAATGGGGTCATTTTAACCAAACTCTGACATTTCTGGTCAACCTACTATGCCAAGGTTTCTCAGTGTTTATCTCCCCGCCATACCACTTTGCTTGGTCCACCTAATGGAAGTACCACCAGAGGTAACTGGTGATGTCATCACCAGTTCTTTCCAAATTGGGAGGCCAGTCGCAACACAACAAACAGCAGTAAGAAGTTCATGGTGGATGGAAGGGCTTTTTTAAGCACATGCTGGAGCTCTGCACGCCATACCTGGTCCCTTACTTATGCAGGGGATGGACAGAGTGGATAGAGAGATGTTCTCACATAACACCAGAACCAGGGGACATCCACTAAAATTGAGTGTTGGGAGGGTTAGGACAGACAAAAGAAAATATTTCTTTCCTCAGCGTGTGGTTGGTCTGTGGAACTCCTTGCCACAGGATGTGGTGATGGCGTCTGGCCTGGACGCCTTTAAAAGGGGATTGGACAAGTTTCTGGAGGAAAAATCCATTACGGGGTACAAGCCATGATGCGTATGCGCAACCTCCTGATTTTAGAAATGGGCTATGTCAGAATGCCAGATGCAGGGGAGGGCACCAGGAAGAGGTCTCTTGTTATCTGGGGTGCTCCCTGGGGCATTTGGTGGGCCGCTGTGAGATACAGGAAGCTGGACTAGATGGGCCTATGGCCTGAGCCAGTGGGGCTGTTCTTATGTTCTTAACTACAATTCCCAGGAAGCCTTGCAGGTCTCTTGTTACCTGGTGTGCTCCCTGGGGCATTTGGTGTGAGATACAGGAAGCTGGACTAGATGGGCCTGTGGCCTGATCCAGTGGGGCTGTTCTTATGTTCTACTGCTGCTTGTTGTATTACATTGCTGGTCTTGCTGCCAGGTGGTGGGGTCTAGGGGGGCCCGTGTGTATCACTGGATACCACCTCAAGTACCACTGGTGGTGTGAGTACCACTAATTGAAAAACATGGTGCTATACACTCTGAATTGGCAGTGATCAGTACACTGAATTTTTGGATCGCAGCTGACCTGACTTTCCTTCAGAGTATCGCCCTCTCTTAAGGTACCTGAACCCTAAATTTAACTCTAGTCAGCTGCGTGTAACAACTATTGGACTTTAGATGAGGATTGCCTCTTTGTAACTGCATCTGTTACTATGAATCTTCTTAGCTGGACAAGGGGGAAAACTTTGGAAACACCCCAAAACTAAAACTCAACTTGTGAAGCATTTGGCCCTCCTCCCTTGAGTGCTCTGACTATTCATCTTGCCAGATTCGTCTTGAAAGCTTGCATCTTGTTCCACTCTAAACAAACAAACAAAAAGTCCACACAGTCTCACTTGTTTGATGTGTCTATTTTCGGGGAGCTAAAACCTCCATCCCTCCTTTCTTCGAGGAAGATCCCAACTTGTTAAGATGAACAATATTATTTTTGGTTTGGTTTTGGTACTTAAAATGAATCAGACTGAATTTTTTGGGGTGGGGGGGGATTGCATAAAATGGTGCATGCAATAGCCTTTTTAAAAGCTGATGCTGACCAAACCAGGAGCCGATATATTACCCAGCATTTTAACTCTGTCCCATTAATATGCAGCAAATTCTCTTGTACTTTTCTCTACTACAGCACAGCTATACATTGTGCCAGTGTGTGAGTTCCCGGTGTTGATTTTAGACGTCCGTTTCATCTGCATTTGCGCTTTCCCTGGGCTCTGAAATCTGAGGCGCCGATCGGCATCGCGGGAGAAGGACCCCCGGTATGTTAAGCCCTCTTGAGTTTTCACCGCTTTTCCTTCGATGTGGCAAACGGTCCCTCTGAACCTATTCAGGGGTTTCTGAGAACAGTGCTTTTTCAAAGCATTCAGGGAATCCTGCATTCAAACGGTTAATTTGCACTGTGTTCTGTTTCGAGGAAAAAAGGGAAACTGTCACCCTGTCATTTCGGGAGTCTGACACTAAGCTTGTCAAAAGAGACAGCTGTTAAAATGAATTACTGTTGACACGCAGAGAAACGGCCCTTGCCAGATGTAAAGGACATCTGCGCCAATGAAGTGGTACAGGGTGGCTTTTAAAATGTGGTCAGACTGGTCTTTGAATAGACCGTCTATGGCATTAAAATGTGGCCTTGAGTTGAGGCTGTTGGAAGCAGGCAGCCGGAGCCAATGAAAAATCGCTCAGAAGTGCTGATCGGCTTCCATGTCTATAACTTATGCCTGAATATGAAAACAGCACCGAGTCGGAGCTATTAAGCTCTTATCTTGTATCCGGGAGGATGTAGACTTAGAAACACTGCAGGAAGGAGGGAGCTGTTCCTTCTCCAGGCCCTCCAATATGGGGAGGGGTGAGGTGTAAATTCACGAGGAGGATTATCCGGCAATACAGGTCGGTCTGTCTTCTGCTAACAAATGCTCAGTTTGGAGTTGATTGCAAGGGCATGAGAGATGGCTGGTTTTTGCCCGCAAACCTCCCTGGATGAGTTGGCTTTTGTGCATTGTGTATGCTTGTTTGTGTGTAGGTGGGCTTGAGAAAGAAAGAGCCTGATCCAAGCTAATGTATTTATTTGGGAGTGAGTGCTATCAGAGGTGATGCTTAGGACCACTGACAAAATGAAATCAAAAATGGATATCCTGCAAATGCAGGAAGTGTAGATGCTCTTGACTGTGTGTTTTAACAAAATTTGTAGAGAAAACAAATTCAGGATACCAAATCTGTGTGTGTGTGTGTCCATTGTCACAACAACCCTATGAGGCTGCAATCTTATCCACACTTTCCTGGGAGTAAGCCACGTCAGATGCGATGGGACTTACTTTTGAATAGACATCCATAGGAATGCACTATAAGGCAAATAAACATCATTACCCCCACTTTACAGATGGGAAAGACTGAGGTTGAGAGGGATTGACTCGCCTAAGCCCATAGGCATAACTAACAGCCTCGGCCCCCCGGGGCATGTGCTGTTATGTCGTGACATCACATCATCACGTGATGTGACATCACCTCCAGGTTAGCCTGGACAAGGAGGAGGTGCTGCCGCTTTGCAATCTGACTGCTGCCCCCTTCCTTCTCCCGTAGGGGCTCCCCCTTGAAGGAGCGCCACCTTCAAGTGGCGGCCGGATCGCAAAGAGGCCGCTGACAGCACCTCCTCTGGAGAACCCAGAAGTCATAAAGGAAGAGGTGCTGGCAGAGAAAAATAACTGTGCCCCCTTTGGCGTAATGCCTGGGGCATGTACCCCTCAGGCTCCACCCTAGTTATGCCTCTACCTAAGCCTACCTGGCAGAGGTGAGCTTTGAACTCACAAAGTCCCAGTTCGCAGCTCAGTCTCACATGGCGGCTTCTGGTAATTGCTTCAAGATCGAAAGGCAGCATTTCTTGATATTGCTTAAGCGCATGGAAATGAACGTATGTTTCTGGATTTACACATCGGCATGCTCTTTGCACAATGAAAAGGCTGTAATTTAGTCACTGAACTGACCACATGGGGAATTTGTACATGGAGACTGCATGCAGCAGATCCCTCCCATACATGTTAGACGGCGGTGGGTCTTTTTAGTTTTCATTTTCACACCAATTAGCCACCCACCAAAACACTTCAAAACCAAAATGGAACTGGTTTGCGGTTTTGGCAAGGGATGAAGCGGAACTGAAAGTAAATCAGCAATCATTGTCCGTCTTATCACCGTTCCCCAGCGCTCCATAGATCTGTGAAGTGCATTCAAACCACTAAGCCAATTGGAGCTTCCCTATTAACTCTAGCATTGGAGAATGTGCTGCAGGTCTGAATGGACATGCCCCCTTCCATTGGTTTATCCGAACATGTGCACAGGATCGACTCCTCCAACTCTCTGACTCCTCCAACTCCCAGGACTGAATCCTCCAACTCCACTCCCTGATGAAACACTACAAAGAAGTAATCTTGATATGATTTTACGTGTGGCACATCAAGATTCTTCTTGTGCAATGTTTTCCTGATGCACACAAGCAAACACCTGAGCCCACACCAAGAATACTAACGTGATCACAGCTATGATAGTGCAGAGATTTTCAACCTTTTTCGTCTCATGGCGCACCGACAAGGTACTAAAATGGTCAAGGCACACCATCAGTTTTTGGACAATTGTCAAAGCGCACCTTTCTGTTGGTGGGGGGCTCATATCCCCAATGGTCCTATTAATAAATGACCCTCCACCAAACTCCCGTGGCACACCTGGGGACCATTTGCGGCACACCAGTGTGCCACGGCACAGTGGTTAAAAATGGCTGTGATAGTGGCAAGATTATTTTGTAATCAGCAGATCATGGAGAAAGTTGTCCATTTGTTCTTTGTTTCAGGATCTGATCCTGTACAGCCTGTGATGTGCTCCTTAATGTCAGTAATTGCTCTGCACTGCATGTTGTCTAATGCTGAAGGGTCCTTGCTGACTCCTCTATGGCCAGCCCGGTACCCTCATTTCTCTCTCCTGCCCCCGTCTACAGTGGGCACGTTGGAGCCAACTACACAAGGCAGAAATGAGGAACTTTTGTGCGGCATGAGCTTCCACAAACAAAATGAGAGGAAATCTCTGCCCCACCAAGGGATCACTTGTAGACAGAAGACCCTCCGGGGTCCTCTCTGCTTTAGTCCTTTTTACAGTCAACCATTTCATGGGTTGTGAAAGCCATTAACTCAGGTAAGACTCGAGAAGAAAAGAACTGCAGCCTGAACACAACCTCTGATTGTATCTGCTACAGTAACTGATTTACAGAAGCCCAGCTCTCTGCGGGTAGCTTTTCAACAAGGCATCCCATCTAGACTCCTTTTTAAGGTAGCGGTGGTGGGGGAGACTTTGTTTATTTTATCCTACCGGTACTTAGCACTTCTTGCCATTCCCCCCCCCCCGACGTGAATTAATTTACTCCCGAAAACATCCCTTGCAATAACGAACGTTCTTGCCACACTGGCAGGCTGCAGGAAGGATTAATTAAATGAAAAGGTCCAAGAGGAAGTTCTGATTACTTGTGACCTAGATACATAGTACACCCCTTATGCCGAGTCTTCAGATGTCTCCGGAAGGACGTTCTCCCCTTCCTTTACCCTTGAAACATGGCATGTCTTTAAGGGCATCCGCTTTTTTCTTTATTTGCTCCAGATGCCCTCTGTTCATCGTCAATATCCACAGGAAATAATCATCTCTTTATGCAACATATTTTTCTAAGCTCTGCAAGACTCTTCTTAAGATCATCTTCCAGCTGGGTTTTTTTTTCCCCCAAATGAAAATCCCATATGAGGAGCTGCTGGTCACCTATTCATTCTTCTCCCAGTTATTGATTGAAACCTACAGGTATATTCCAACTTTGACAGTCTTAGATAAAGGTTTCAGTTCAGTTCTCGATACTCTGAACTTATCATGTTCTCCAGGAGGGTCTTGAACTTCTCTGACTCAAATGCTTGACATGAGCAGCTTTGAGATCCTAGGAAGGACAGAGGTTAATAACGGTGTCAGTTCAGTGTTCTCTCGATTGACGTTGTGCTTGTGGAGCTGTAGTTAGACTTTTAAAAAAGTTCTGCATTCTGGAAAGGCTGGAATACAGAAGGTGAGATACTTGTGGGGCGCTTCTTGTTCGCAGTCTACAAGCAAGCTTAGTTGAAGCCTGGGAGAATATAAAACTTCCGCTAGACCAGGGGTGCCCAAACCCCGGCCCTGGGGCCACATGCGGCCCTCAAGGCCTCTCAAAGCGGCCCTCAGGAAGCCCCCAGTCTCCAATGAGCCTCTGGCCCTCCGGAGATTTGTTGGAGCCCACACTGGCCCAATGCAACTGCTCTCAGTGTGAGGGCAACTTTGACCTCTCGCATGAGCTGTGGGATGAGACCTCCCTCCACTGCTTGTTGTTTCATGTCTGTGATGCAATAGCGGCAGCAAAGGAAAGGCCAGCCTTGCTTTGTGCAAGGCCTTTTATAGGCCTTGAGCTATTGCAAGACCTTCATTCATTCATATAAGTTCATCTTTAATATATTCATTTATGTATAGTTATGTAAATGTATTCAAATTTTAAATGTAAATTAATTCTTTTTTTTCCCCAGCCCCTGACACAGTGTCAGAGAGATAATGTGGCCCTCCTGCCAAAAACTTTGGACACCCCTGCTCTAGACTCTTAGGCCAAGGGTCCCCAAAGTTTCCTGTGCCATGACCCACCTTGTGATGCCAGGGGAGGCCCTGGACCAGTGCCAGTGACCCATTCTTTGGGCCTCCACAGGCCTCCAGATGGCCTGCAGAAGCCCTCGAAAGCCACTTCCAGTTTTTGGAAGCAAATAGGAAGCCGCCAAAAACCAGCTTTGGGATGCTTCTGTAGGTCATTCTGAGGTCTGCAGAGGTTTGTAGAGCAGGTTGCCGGCCTGGTGCAACCTGGAGGAGGCCTCTGGACACTCCAGGTAAGTCATTCTTGCTTCTGGAATGGCTCCAATTTGGAGCCATTCGAATACATGGGGGTGGGTGGAGAGTCTGTAACAACCAATGTAAGGCCCAGCAATCATTTTCCATCTTGTGTGCCTGTCAGCCTTCTTCTGTGTGTCCCCCAGTGCCTGGGAACTGTCTGTGTTCTCACTGAGATGTTCCCATGAGAAGTTGAACTCAAAGCAAAGGCCTGCTCAATGTTGTATGTTTTATGCTTGGATTTGCCTCTGGATGCCTGGAGGTGCTCCTGGAAGTTGATGACTTGGGAATTTCAGGGTGGGGGGGGAGTCAGCAAAGGGCACCCGCTAAGACTCATCCATAAGCCGAATTGTGCACAACTCATGCACAAGTTGAGTTGTGGGGGTGGAGATTCAGGGCGACTTGAGTCTCACCTCGGTGCCATGTTTCAATCCCTGCTAGCTACCCTGAAGCAATGGTGTTCTCCTTCATCCCCTGCTTGTGGGCTTTCCAAAGACATCTTGTTGACCATTGTGATACAGGATGCTGAACTTGATGGGCCTTCAGCCTGCTCCAACAAGGCTCTTCTTATGAGAACATCTAAAACTACATCTAAAACATCTTAGTCACTACACATTATCACTAGTCCTCCATATGAATTTTGAGCTTGCAGGGTTGCATTTGTGCAGTGAAGAGGGACAAGTCTATTGATAGAAGTATTGTATTGGCAACCTTCAGTCTCGAAAGACTCTGGTTTCGCGCTCTGAAAGGTGGTTCTGGAACAGCGTCTAGTGTGGCTGAAAAGGCCAATCCGGGAGTGATAATCCCTTCCACACCGGGAGCAAGTGCAGTCTGTCCCTGGTCTGTCTCCCTGGCTATGGGCCTTCCTTCTTTGCCTCTTAGCCTCAGACTGTTGGCCAAGTGTCTCTTCAAACTGGGAAAGGCCATGCTGCACAGCCTGCCTCCAAGCGGGCCGCTCAGAGGCCAGGGTTTCCCACCTGTTGAGGTCCACTCCTAAGGCCTTCAGATCCCTCTTGCAGATGTCCTTGTATCGCAGCTGTGGTCTACCTGTAGGGCGCTTTCCTTGCACGAGTTCTCCATAGAGGAGATCCTTTGGGATCCGCCCATCATCCATTCTCACGACATGACCGAGCCAACGCAGGCGTCTCTGTTTCAGCAGTGCATACATGCTAGGGCATACATTGATAGAAGTACTCTGTTCCTATGTACTTGCCCTGTTCAGCTCTCCCCCCCCCCCCCCGTTCATGGAAGACCTTGCACACAGTAGGTGTCCTATTCTAAGTTGCTGCATTATTCCAGCCCTTGAACCAAATCATCACCTGCTTTTTTGCCTTGTGCATGTGACCAGGGGTCAGGCTGTTAGAGAAATAAAACTTTTCTAAAATGTTTTACAGGAGGAATGGAAGAGCAGAAACTGAAGGCTAGACAAAGCCAAAGAGATGGCCCAGGCAATGTCAAAAGGCCAGTATTTTCCCACTGAGTCATCGCGCTGCTCAAGAATGGTGATGAACTGAAGGCTGCCAGACTCTGAAATGATGACACTCACAATGACGGATTGCCCCATTCAATATGCAGCCTGACACTGGGTGATGCAGGGGAGTTATTGATGGCAACTGGGGAACCGGTGAGAAGGCAGCACAGCCACTGCAGCAAACCAGTGGAAAGAGGAAAAGGAATAGACAAACTCTGGTGGACAGGAGAAGGTACAGGATGGCCAGACATCTTCCAGCTGAGAGAACTGAAGGACCCAATGGCCCAAAGAGTGAGAAAAAGCACCTTGTGCAAAGTGGATGTGCAAGCATCAGTGAGGAGGACACCAAGGACTATGACTTTATTCCTTTATGTAGTGCGACCCATGTATGTAGTGTTCTTAAGCACCTAACTGCTGGTATAGCATAGTGGCTAAAGACAGTTGTGTAGCTGGGAGGCATTCTGTGTGGGACAGCAATGCAGCTATCAACCTCGCCACATGTCCTACCTAGATGCTGTCGTGGTCCGTTGTTGTTTGGTTCCGTGGCTTCCGAGCTCTTTCCTGCTTCCCTTCCTTGGTTTGAAATGCACCTCTGGTATAGCACACTAGATGGTCCTAAGCAAACTACTCTCTGATAATCCCTGCTCCAGTATGGGGAGGATATTGCTTATCTTATGCAGGCATTGAAAAAGGATTGTGTTAAAAATAATACCTGGTCAGTGCTCTGGACTGCAGTATCAAAATGCTAAGTATATTTTTATGCATAACATGAAAAAAAGCAAAAAAGACAGGTCTCTTCTCCAAGCAGCTTCCAATCTAAATTCCAGAGGTAACTACAAAGGGGGAAGAGGAGGAAGAGGAGGAGCAAAGGCTGTAGGGGTTGCATATAAGCAAATGCAATTATAAGGACCTGGGCTTCAGTTCTTTCGGTTTGAGAGTCAGG
>NC_089832.1:14395685-14402495 GCF_035046505.1 Tiliqua scincoides
TATATAAAATTTGGGACCCTTTATCTAATGCGCAGTGATGCATCTATACTGGTCCTCATCAGAAATCATACTTAATGATACCACTGACAGTTTTACCTGCAAAAGGACTGTTGGTGAAATTTTTAATTCCGGAAGGGCTTGCTTTCTGGGAGAAGGGCTTTGTGACAAAATTGATTTTGCAGGTTGAAGTCGAGACGGCGCTACATGTTCAGATGATTAGGATTCTCTCTGTATGACTACAAAAGATTGTGCTGCTAGTTCATATATTTTACCGTAGGAAGAGGCACCTGATGTCCCCGGAGATCATTCTGGACCCCTTGTGCTTTCCATATGGCCTCTCAGCATGCTGTTAAAGGTTATTCTCTATTTTTCCTATACTTTATTCACTGACTCTGAAATAACTTTTTATGGGCTTTTGAAACAGTCATGTTAATCAGCAGGCTGTAGGGTTTTCCTTTTTAATAAAATGAAACACATGTATCAGAGCTAATTCAGTTGCATGTGTCATCAAGTTGACCACTGTTTTTTTTTTGTTTTTTTTTGAGGGGGTGGGTGGGTTGGTGATTGATTTGTTGAGTGACCAGTACTGTCATATAATTAAATAAAGTTAATGGGGATTTCACCAAACCTTGTGATGCCACTGAATTTAGGTTGTGCATATGATATTGTAATGCATTCTGCATGGTCTGGTATGGAAGGAGATCCTCAATGGGGGTGACATAATGAGCTCTTTCACCAGGTGACACAAACCCTAGTGCCACCTCTGACCAGTTGGATGACAAAAGTAACATTCAAGCCAAGTCAGTGGTGTCCAAACTTTTTGGCAGGAGGGCCACATTATCTCTCTGGCATTCTGTCAAGGGCTGGGAAAAATAACGTACATTTAAAATTTGAATAAATTTACATAAATGAATATAGTAGAGATGGAACTTATATGAATGAATGAAGGTCTTGTGATAGCTCAAGCCCTTTCGCAAAGTAAAGGCCGGCCTTTCCTTCGCTGCCACTGCGGCTTCACAGATGTACAAGCCTTCGCTCAGCCTGCAGCTTGTACAAGAGGTTGAACGGTTGGGCCCTTGTGCTGACAGCAGTTGCGTCAGGCCAGTGTGGTCTCCAGCAAGTGTCCGGCAGGCCAGAGGCTCATTGGAGACTGGGAGCTCTTTGCAGGCCCCTGAGGGCCACAAATGTCCCCCAGGATGGGGTTTGGGCACCCCTCACCTAGCCAAAGGGGTGATTTCGGCTGGGTGCATCTTAAGTTGTGAACATCTACTGCAAGCACATCTGACTGCTACACAGATGCGCACCTCTCTGTTGATCTTCACAGTGTTGGACAGGCCGTTGGCAGGCATTGTCTCTTTTCTGCCTAACTGAAGATGAAACTCCGTACCTGGCAGGAATCTAATGTTTCTGTTGCCTCTAACTTCCAGTTGAAAATCTGCGCAGCCACGCTGAAAAACTTTCTCGGCACCAAGTCAGAATCCTTGCATTGTTTAGAGCTGCCAAGCACGCTGCCATCCCTGCTCGGAATCGAATGTCAGTGAACCAAGTACATTTGCCAGCCTCTGTCAACCTGTCAGCATCTGTTAAAGCATCTGCCTAGATGTACACCCAAGAGGGAGTGAAGAAAGGGATGTGAGAAGGAAGGAGCCCAGCGGGTCCCAAAGGCAGCCACTTGGCAATGCTTCCCCCTTTTGCTTTGCAATCCTTTCGTTCATTCGCGGAGAATGGACTGTCCACCAAGTGAAGCCTCACTCCCAGTCTCCAGTCTAAATTGGCTCTGGCAGACCTTGGATGTCACGTTTTTAACAGAGCTCAGGCACAAGGATTGTGGACACAGCAGCATTTTAATCCCCCTTTGTTAGATTTGTGGGATATTATTATTATAATATTTATTATACAGGTATTTATATACCGTCTTTCTTGGTCTTTATTCAAGACTTTATTCAAGGCGGTTTACACAGGCAGGCTGATTAAATCCCCGTAGGGATTTTTACAATTGAAAGAAGGTTCTGTCTCGCAAGAACCACAACATTCAGATGTTTCTGATCTGGTTTCACATTCTGGCCTCCATCCTCCCACGCTCAGAGCAGATGGAATAACTTGGCTCAGCTTGTCAGCTGCTTCAAGGTCGCACGGTGCCAGTGGCCTCGAACTGGCGACCTTGTGGGTGTTATCTTCAGGCAAATGGAGGCTCTACCAGACCAGACCTCCTGCCCATATCATAGCCAAGGGCGAGAAGTGGGGATACTTCCCCACCTGGAAGTTCACTCCACCTCCTCCTCCCCCCAACCCCCCCAAAACACCCAGGCTTTTATATTTGTGACATTAAGGACCCAATCCTATCCAACTTTCCGGTGCTGATGCAGCTGTGCCAATGGGGCAAGTGCTGCATTCGGCAGGGAGTTGTCATGGAGGCTTGTCATGATGACTTGTAACCCGTAATGAACTTTTCCTCCAGAAATTTGTCCAATCCCCTCTTAAAGGCATCCAGGCAAGATGCCATCATTACTTCCTGTGGCAAAGAGTTCCACAAACTAATTACATAAAGAAAATAGTGCTGGTGGAGCTTTCATTCAGATTCTTGGAGGGGGGAAAGACAAGTATATTTGTTGACATGGGTTTAAAACAACAGCAAGTGTTTGCCAGGAAAGAATAATGAGACCCTTGGTGTGCCATTTCGGTCACAATAAATTGAAGGGTGTCATAGCCACCATCTCGTCTGATCTCGGAAGCTAAGCAGAGTCAGGCCTGGTTAGTACTTGGATGGGAGACCGCCTGGGAATACCGGGTGCTGTAGGCTTATACCATGATCACGGAAGCTAAGCAGAGTCAGGCCTGGTTAGTACTTGGATGGGAGACCGCCTGGGAATACCGGGTGCTGTAGGCTTATACCATGGTCTTTTGAGACTGAAGGTTGCCAACCATAGCCACCATCTCAGTACAAGGACCCCAGCAGCTAGGGAGACGGGGGGACACATGCATTTCTGGGACTCGACTGAGCAAAGTCATCCAAACTGTGGAAACAAGTTATAGACAGCAGTCGGTGGAAAAAGAGGGAAAAAATTACCTAGAAGATAAACAATACCCCGCACCCAGCTGCCCCCCCTTCCTTGGATAAAGAAGGATGTACTGACATTTAGAGCAAGCTTTTTATTAGAAAATAAAGTCCTCGGTGTTTATTAGGCCTTCCAAGACTCAGCTGCGTGTCTGTGTGTTTTGCAGAAATAAAGATATCAGTATTCCTGTGACAGGCTGAGGTTTACAGCTGTAGTGGCGAAGAATACTAATAATAGGATAAAAAGCGGATGTCATATTAAGAGGTCTCGGATATGGCACTCCAGACATGGCTGGTTTCATTTTTTACAAGTCACGCTCCGCACCAGGATTGATCCTGGGGAGGGAAGGAGACCCCGCGCAATGGGGAACGCCACTGGATCCCCATATCTGATTCAAAGGTAGGTATACCTGAAGTCCACTGACTTTCACGGACTGAAGAATAACAGTATCAGGCAGTGTCTCCAGCCACAACTGGCCTGACCATTATGTCAACAGATTGGCAGGGGGGAGGGCACCTCCATCCCAGTTCTCCTACTTCCATTACCTGGGCTCTAAAAGTATGCAAATGGGGAAGAATGCAAGAGTCTTTCCTTCACACTTCCTCTTCCTCTTTTTTGACACCAAGAAGTGGAAGGAGGACCAACAGCAACAGATGGCTTCTGCCTGGTCAGGGGTCAGCATTCGGAGTGTGCCCTTAAGTACCAGAAGGTCTTCAGCTGAACCTGGTTCTGACATGCTGTAGCGCATTGGCCTTCAATGAGTGGACCAACAGCCAGGCGGGTGGCATCCAGTTGAAGATGGATTGCTTATGCACTGCTGAAACAGAGACGCCTGCGTTGGCTCGATCATGTCGTGAGAATGGATGATGGCCGGATCCCAAAGGATCTCCTCTATGGAGAACTCGGGCAAGGAAAGCGCCCTACAGGTAGACCACAGCTGCGATACAAGCACATCTGCAAGAGGGATCTGAAGGCCTTAGGAGTGGACCTCAACAGGTGGGAAACCCTGGCCTCTGAGCGGCCCACTTGGAGGCAGGCTGTGCAGCATGGCCTTTCCCAGTTTGAAGAGACACTTGGCCAACAGACTGAGGCAAAGAGGCAAAGAAGGAAGGCCCACAGCCAGGGAGACAGACCAGGGACAGACTGCACTTGCTCCCAGTGTGGAAGGGATTGTCACTCCCGAATTGGCCTTTTCAGCCACACTAGACGCTGTTTCAGAACCACCATTCAGAGCGCGATACCAGAGTCTTTCGAGACTGAAGGTTGCCAACATCTCCATTTTATTTCTTGTGTGTAGTTAGTTTAGTAAACCTTTATTGGCATTAAAATAAATAAACAACAACATCAATAGCAATAGCCAGCACGGTGGCTGAGTTGCCGAAAGTGAAAATCAAAACAAGGGACTGATAAAGGAAAAGGGGAGGGGAGCAAAGGGGGGAATGGAATCAGAGTGGAGTTTTGAGCCTGGAAACTACAGAGAGAAAATCAGCTACTACGTCAGTCATGGCCACAGAGTTGTCGCTCAGGAGAACAGATAAGGGGTCGGTATTTCTTGTGTGTATGTTTAGAAATATGTATAGAAAGAGGCAGACCAGGTCTGCTGTACTTTTAACGGCATGCAGGGGATTCCCTCAAGTGCAGCCTTCGGCACACACGAGACATCCCACTGTTCATCCTCAAATCAGGTTGAGCATTTGTCTCTACCCCTAGTGAATTTCTGCATTTTGAGAACCACCGGGTCAGTCTCTTGCAAAGGCTCACATGTGCCCACAGCAGGTCAAGCCATTTGTTATCGTTGATCATAAATGCTCAAAATAAAAAACAATTTTAAAAAATATTTTTGGGTGGGCACATTTTTTATGACAAATGTTGCTCCTGGGTGGACTTTCTCCCAGTTTGGAAGATTGGGAATACTGGGTGATCAGCCTTCCTGATCCTGGGGTGAAAGTCTCCCTGTTATAATATTTGTCAGCACAGATAAATGTGTGTGTGCTGGTTGAGCTTAGTAGGCATGTCAGCACAATGGTTGGCAATCTTCAGTCTCGAAAGACTATGGTGTAAGCCTACAGCACCCAGTATTCCCAAGCGGTCTCCCATCTAAGTACTAACCAGGCCTGACCCTGCTTAGCTTCTGAGATCAGACAGGGGCAGAGCTTACTCTTGCATCTCCACTATATATTTGATTTTTCTCTGTAAACCAATTTGTGAACTTTTAGTTGAAAAGCGGTATATAAATACTATTAATCATCATCATCATCATCATCATCATCATCATCATATATGTTCAATATGCCCAGCTTTCCTAGCCTGAGAACTTTCACCATTATACTATTTCCTTACCTGAGATGCTCAGGGGTCACTCCTTTTGCTATAAAATGCAGACAAACAAAGAATGAAACCATCTTGCAGTCATCACAGGACGGAGGAACAATGGAAGGGCTGTAAACCCCTTGTCCTTTTAAAATTTTATATTTATAGTGCTCAATAACTGCGAAGCAACCCAAATGGCGCTGTTTGAAAACATATAAAACCGGGGAATCAGTATGACAAGGCCCTGCGTAGCGTGTGGTTTTATGCTGGAGTTATAAAACGGTGCCCTATAGTGAACGCTGACACAGCTTTCACTTAAGATGCTCTAGCAAGTGGAGCAATAATTATTTGCTCATTAATTACAATTTTTTTTGCAAGTCACAAGAGGAACACAAATTGGAAAATCGGAATAATTATCAGCAATAATGCTGAAGAAGCCGGACAGATTGAAAGTCTTTCTCTTCCTCTTTAAATTTAATAATAGCAAGACAGCTACAAAATTAATAAGAAACACATAATTGAAAATTAACCTTGTAAATCTGTTGTTAATAATCTGTACTACTCTTGCAGTACAATCATTTTACAGAGGACTTCCTCTGCATGTGATGCTACCCCAGGTAATAGCCAATGGAGGCTGGACTAGCTTGGCTTAATCACAGTTTTGAAATAAAATGTAACAGAACGCATATACCTCTCTTTATTGCTTGAGTCTTTGACATCACTGCTTCTCTTCCTGGACATCCCACGCTCCCCCTTCTGAAAAAGTAGAGGGTGGGAAGCAGGACACCAAGGAAGTGGAAAGGAGAACAGAGATGGGCTAGAGCAGTGTTTCTCAACCAGTGGTATGGGAACTAACTAATTAACTAACTAGGTATTCATATACCGCCTTTCTGGTCATCGGATTACTCCTCTGACTTTATTCAAGGCGGTTTACATAGGCAGGCGAAGGGGATTTTTACAATCATAGAGGTTCTCTCTTTCAAGAACCAACAACATTTCAGAATGGATCTTCCTGGCTTGGTCTCACTTCTGGCCTCCAGTTCTCCTAGGCAGGCTGGCAAACAGCTCCATCTCTCACATGGAGGCAGCCAAGACACTTCTTGCTCACACCAAGAGCAGGTGGAATCACTCAGCTGGGCTTGTCAGCTGCTTCAAGGTCTCGCCATTCCCAGCCGTTCAGGGAGCTGCCGGTGTCCTCGAACTGGCGACCTTCTGGTGTTATCTTCGGGCTAACGGAGGCTCTACCCTCTAGACCAGACCTCCTGCCTCCTGACCTATTACCAGTGGTACTCAGGGGACCTCTGGACACCTGCCACCTGGCAGCGAGACCAGAAATGTGACACAACAAACAACGGTAGGAGTCTCCAAAGCATGCTGTTCTGTGTTCAAAAAAGCTCTCCCATCCACCCTGATCCTCTTACTGGTGTCTGTCGCATCGCATCTG
>NC_089832.1:14402695-14467695 GCF_035046505.1 Tiliqua scincoides
AATTTTCCAGCACCGGTGCAGCCACAATGCAACCCCAAAGTAAGGGAACACATGTTCCCATGCCTTCAGAAGGCCTCTGTGGCTGCTGCCCCACCACAAGGTGCAGTGCATGACCCATTGGAACAGTTGCACCGACACTGGAAAATTGGATAGGATTGAGTGCACAGTCTCTACAACACTGATTGTTCCTTGCCAAGTTGGATGTGGGTGAGCATTTCTTCTGAATGAGCTTTCTCACATCAGGAGTAGCAGGTAGGAGGCAAAATAAAGGACCTTAATGTAGCTCTCCTGTACAAAAGGTAGGGGGCATCCCCATTATCTGTGAATTCAGCTATCCACGGGGGGGGGGGTTACCAAAACGGAATCTCCGGGCATACCGGAGCATGCCTGTATATCTATCTATAAAAATGTGGTGTCGTATCTGGGCTTGGCCGGGTTATCCACTGAAGGCTCACATCCTCCAGGAGGTCCACCCAGTTGGGTTGGTCTATGTAGTGGTGGCAGGTGGTGGCCCAATCAGAGGGGAGGTGGGAGCAGGGTGGCCCAGTGCAGAGCTTTGCCCCAGGGCCTCCCACAACCCAGTGCTGACATTGGCTTCCTCTCTCCTTTTTTTCCTTTGTAGGATGGAGAATTCTTTGTGCCAAACTTGCCGTGTCCTATTTTCCTGCATCCTGCCATTCCCTCTGTTTGTTTCTAACTCTCTGAGCAGTGCCTCTGAAGACCCCTCACACGATAGCATGCCTTTGCATAAATATTCCTCCTTACCTCTGAAGTTTTCCCCGTCTCCTACGGCAGCGCTAAGGGTCAGAGGCACAAAGGTGGGTTCCCCTGACTGTTGCTAATACTGCCATGTGTTGTATGTTTGATGAATTAAAAGGATGCTGCCAACTTAATTACACTGTAACCCTTCAATAAAGGAAGGGCAGAGCTGATTAACTAGTGAATAATTGGGGGCTGATTGATGGCTTTCTCGCTCACTGCTAAAGGCTGTATATGTAATTATTTTGCCTTTGGGCCTAATTTTCCACCGTTAGCTTCCACTTTTGTCTCAGCTGTAATTTATGGATGGGGGGGCCCTGAAGCCTTTATATATATATATATATATATATATATATATATATATATATATATATATATATATATATATATACACACACACACACACACACGCACACACACACACACACACACGCACAAAATATATACACATATAAAATGAAGTAGCCCCTCAACTCCCATGATATGTCACCTACAAATGGCCAGCAGGCTATCCCAGACGCACGTATTTCAAGACATTTCGTAACATTAACACTGCACGCTCAGCCAGAAAGAACACAACCATTTGTCAACAACTTTCATGATATAGATTTTATTCCCCCTCTTTTCCCGACACATAATCATTTTTGGGGGAGCCAAACCAATGATTTCACCAGGGCGGGGAGAGGGGTGTGTTAGAAGTGATAGATCAATGTACAGTGCAGCTGAGAACAAGAATTCCTTAGTGAAAAGGTTTTAAAACCCCAAAGAATTTTAGGGAAAACAAAACAAAATTAAATTAAAAAAAAAACAACCCACCCTTTCTGTCTTTGGTATAGGTGGGTAAAGCGGTATATAAATACTGTTGTTGTTGTTGTTGTTGGGTTACAGGGCTGGTCTATAACCATCAAAGACAAGATTACCTTAAGAAGCTCCAGTGACTCCATGGCCACAGATCCAGAAGGAAATGAAGTATATGTTTTTCATTCATAATCAGAAACAGATCTGACCACTCTGGAGAGATTTGGTTTGGCTCTGGAAAATAGACTACAGTTGGCCCTCAGAATTTGGAGGAGATCTGTTCCTGGACCCCTTAAAGACACCAAACCCATGGATATTAAAATTCATGGGGGGGGGGCGACTTTGGGCACGACCATCAAACCAGAAGTGCCTTTCAGAAGCCTATGAGAGGCCTTCTGAGACATGAGGAGGTAGCAAACAGCCTCCCCGCGCCTCAGAACACCTCCCACATACGACGAGAAGGTAGACGGGGACAGGGAGCTATCTTTCCATTTATATTGCTGTGGAAATTGCTTTGTAAATGTTTTTTGTTTCTGAAAAAGTGGCATATGAATACACAGTCAATTCTTGTCCTCTGCTGGGGCTACGTTCCTGGAAACCCCAGCTGATACCGAATCCACAGATAGGGAGTCATTGAGCCTATGGGATCCATGAGGGTAGGGATAGGGGTAACTAATCTCCCAGCAGTGGAGACCCTTAGAATGCCAGCAGAGAACTTCAAAATGGCACCTGTGAATATCATGGCTTCAAAATGGCCATGGGAAGCTTCAGAATTCCGGTGGCACGTGAATTAACACGCCACCGGCATTTGCCCTGTCCCCGCACAAGGCACAGGAGGGGCCAGCCTCACAGCCTATTGGCTGGGGGCTAATTGGATTGGGGCCACGTGCAGGCTGCATGGGGGAGTCCGCTGAGTCGGGACCAGGCAGCGATCCCCCACCCGCCCACCCTTTGGCAGTCCGAGACTAGCTGGTCACCAACTGGGGCCGGATAGGAATTTTTTGCCATCAGCCTAATTGGCATGTTGGTTGGTGGCTGTTTTGCCTACCCTGGACTGTGGAGTTAGGGGCGGAGTTGGGGTTTCCGTAGGTCTTGTTGGTCACTTTAGGCAGGTATCGTGCGGGTTTTGGGTAGGTAAGGTCATCTCGGTGTACACCGCAGGGTGGCAAGGGCCGGGTGAGCTCCATGCTTGGTCATCCTGGCATTCCCAGCTGGGTGACGCAGGCTGGATGAACCTCGGCCTGGTGGCAAAGGCGCATTGCGGGTTCGCTCGGGTGGCCTGAGCTAGCCTGCCACCCTGGCCCTTCGAGGTGACAATGAAGGGGGCGGCAGGCTTGTACTGACGCTGCCCAGAATTGGGTGTGGTCTCCCAAATTGTTATAGGGGGAAGTAGACGAGCAGCTCCGTTTGCCCCATGTAAAACCCACATGACTTGTTAGGCCCAGTTGCAATCTTAAGTATATTTAAATAATTAATAAAGTGGCCCTTTGTACCATATTGCCCTTGGCTGTGTCTTTATTGGGGGGTGCTGGGTATTTACCCATGAGATACTTTCATGAGATACTTTCTGAAGCTATCCGCACTATTTTGAAACTTCCTGTGGCCATTTTATCCACGCTATTCACAGGTGTGCACTGCATTCTGAGGGTCTCCACTGGCATTTTGAATACAGTGGAAACCTTCAAAATAGTGTGGACGACTTTAAAATGAAGCCCACGAATAGAGCAGGGGCGTTGAAAATGGCAGCACGAGAAGCTTCAGGATGGCTGCATGGAGATCTTAAGAATGCGGCGGATAGACTGCGAATGCAGCAAGGTAAGTGGCACCTCTGCTCCCTGCAGGTGAGCAAATCCTCAAGTAGCGAATCTGTGGGTAGCGCAGATGATGGTAGTTTTAATAAGAGAGTTGTGTGCTCTGCTGTAGCCCTACAGCTACACAACAGGCTGTATTGGAATCGTGGAAGATCTGGCGAGGAGTTAGGATGTGGTGTCAACAGTGGCCCCTTTAAGGGTTAAGGCCTGGGCTTTCAGCAAAGGGTGTGCTGTACAGCTGCAGTCACCAGAGGCAATGAGGTCTCTAGGAATATAAGGAGCACCTGATGCAGGAAGGCTTTGTGGGTTGTAGGTGGAGTAGGGAGATGTGACTTGATGGCTAAATGGACTAACCGGCCTATTGGTGTTGACATACGGGCTGACTCACGACTCTACTCTTTGGACCGGTTCTCTGGCTAACTGACTTTTTGTCACACTAATTCATGGACTGGCAAGCAACAAGTCCAAAATCTTGGCAGGCCTTGCTAAAACGATCCATGAGCTCCTTGCCACAGGAACTCCTTGTGGAACTCCTTGCCACAGGATGTGGTGCTGGCGTCTAGCCTAGACACCTTTAAAAGGGGATTGGACAGGTTTCTGGAGGGAAAATCCATTATGGGGTACAAGCCATGATGTGTATGTGCAACCTCCTGATTTTAGAAATGGGTTATGTCAGAATGCCAGATGCAAGGGAGGGCACCAGGATGAGGTCTCTTGTTATCTGGTGTGCTCCCTGGGGCATTTGGTGGGCCGCTGTGAGATACAGGAAGCTGGACTAGATGGGCCTATGGCCTGATCCAGTGGGGCTGTTCTTATGTTCTTATGAGCTGCTTCATGGTTCAGGATGTGGACTCACCTCCCTGCATTACAATCTCTGCGCATGAACTGGAGGTTGTCCATGACTTTGTGTACCTTGGCTCAACGATCTCCGACACTCTTTCTCTCGATACTGAGCTAAACAAACGCATCGGTAAAGCAGCTACCATGTTTTCCAGACTCACAAAGAGAGTCTGGTCCAACAAGAAGCTGAAAGAACATACCAAGATCCAGGTCTACAGAGCTTGCGTCCTGAGTACACTTCTGTACTGCAGCGAGTCATGGACTCTCCGCTCACAACAGGAGAGGAAACTGAACGCTTTCCACATGCGCTGCCTCCGGCGCGTTCTCGGCATCACTTGGCAGAAACAAAGTTCCTAACAACACAGTCCTGGAACGTGCCGGAATCCCTAGCATGTATGCGCTGCTGAAACAGAGACGCCTGCGTTGGCTCGGTCATGTCGTGAGAATGGATGATGGCCGGATCCCAAAGGATCTCCTCTATGGAGAACTCATGCAAGGAAAGCGCCCTACAGGTAGACCACAGCTGCGATACAAGGACATCTGCAAGAGGGATCTGAAGGCCTTAGGGTTGGACCTCAACAAGTGGGAAACCCTGGCCTCTGAGCGACCCGCTTGGAGGCAGGCTGTGCAACAAGGCCTTTCCCAGTTTGAAGAGACACTTTGCCAGCAGTCTGAGGCAAAGAGGCAAAGAAGGAAGGCCCATAGCCAGGGAGACAGACCAGGGACAGACTGCACTTGCTCCTGGTGTGGAAGGGATTGTCACTCCCGGATTGGCCTTTTCAGCCACACTAGGCGCTGTGCCAGAACCACCTTTCAGAGCGCGATACCAGAGTCTTTCGAGACTGAAGGTTGCCAATACCAAGCAACAAACTGGCACCCTGATGGATGAACTGGAGGACAAGCCATGTACTGGCACACTGACTAATGGACTAATCTAAGAGACTGCTGAGTGGTGGAGAGCTGAGGTGGTGTTGCTGTACCCAAAAGGACTACTGCTTGAAGGAGGGACCCTTCAGACTGACAGGCAAGCTATTCACGTTCTAGTCTCCTTACTGCTGGTGCTAGGGTACAGTGGGAGTTTTTTGCGGTGTGCTAGATCTAGCTGGGGGTAAGCTGGGGGCACTTATTGGTTTGGGGCATAAGTTCTTTAGACAAAGCTCAGGACAGAAATTTGGCAAGACACAGACAAATTGATATTTGAGCACAGAATTCCTCACTTTAAAAAAAAAAAAAAAGTTCCAGCCCCTAAGGCTGTGCAGGTCACTTTAAATACCTTGTGAGTACCTTGTGAAATCTCATGGGGGGAGGGTAGACACTGAGCAGGAGAAACCAGTAAATGTTATGTGTATTTTTTTTTAATGAAAGCCACAATGAATTATGCAGGATTAGAAAAAATGTGAAAATGTGCTGAGTTTGCCTAAATGATTCATATCGGAAAATTCTGCTTTTCTTGGCATGGAATTGCAGTCGTACCGGCGCAGAATTTTGATTTTTGCCTTTGCTCATTTGGGTATGTGTGCCAACTGCAGAGAACTCTGAACGTTTAGAGTCCTGCTGGTTGACAAGAATGCCGTGCACTTGATATTGCTGATCTATTTTAATGGTTTTTAATTCATTCCACTGCGATGCCATCCAGCCACCTCCCTCCCAACAGCACTGGAATAATAATGGTGATATTGGCAATATAACGGATTCCAGTTTTTGCTGCAGTTCCTTCATGAGCCGTATGCTCAGGCACTCGTCCTCATTTGCGATTCTGTGGCTTTTCGGAAAGGAAGACCATTTCCACCCCCTTTTAAAAATGTATATTTAACCCACGTGCAACAGCTGCCAAAGCAAAGCTGCTGATTCCTACGCGGAAATGGACCGCACTCCAATTGCGTCCCCTTGTTGTGTCTGCGAAGACGCTTCCTGTGCCTGTGAATTGCATCAAGATTTCCAGAACCTCTCAGTCAGCCATCAGTGGGTGCTAGCCCCGAAAGAGGTGGAGAGGCAGGACCAAAAAAAAAAAAAAAAAAAGATTGATATTTGCCCTCTCTTCTTATCTGCACTTGATTTATAAGTCAGTGTGAGTATGCAAGAGACATAAAGGCATAGACCTTGATGCCTCCCTGCGGAGAATAAGCACCATTTGGATTGAAGGCATGAAAGGCAAGAAATTAATGTTAAGCTTATCATCTGTCACTACTGCCAGCCCGATGGTTTTGCAAAAGAACGAGAGAACTGGATGACATGCCCTCCAGTCAAGGGCATGACTGCCCGCTGTTCGTATATTATAAACACAAAGCTTTGGGTTTGGAAGGGATTTAAATTTAAATTATACTGTACTTGGGGGAAGGCAAATCTTTACACAAGTTTATTTTTCTGGAAGTATTAACATGCAGAATTTTTGCTGGCTTTATGCGAAACAAAGACAAAAACTCTCTTGCTCACATTTTTATCCTTCTCTCTATCTCAGTCCACATAGAACATATATATATATATATATACACACACACACACGTCTTAATTCCTCCATCGACTCAAAGCGGTGCACCCTAACATAATGAGGTTTTGAAACTTTCTGTATGCAAAGAAAGGTTCTCGCACATGACATAAATAAAATCAGCTTATTTTCTCTTGCAACTGGGAAATGATGGAGAAGGCCTAACGCGGGCTTCGGCTGTGTTTCTCCATTTAAAATCGTATGATCACAGATGGCGGCTGAAGGTATCGTGTATATGACTGGGGGGAATAAGGAGAGACATGAAACTTTTCTTATTGGATTAAAGTATTTGCATGGAAAAGGGAAATGGAGTGTTTTGTGCAGTTATAAAGACCTTATATAGGGCAGGAGGTCTGGTCTAGAGGGTAGAGCCTCCGTCTGCCTGAAGATAACATCCACAAGGTCGCCAGTTCGAGGCCACCGGCACCGTGCGACCTTGAAGCAGCTGACAAGCTGAAGCCGAGCTATTTCCATCTGCTCTGAGCGTGGGAGGATGGAGGCCAGAATGTGAAGCCAGATCGGAATGAAACACCTGAATGTAGTGGTTCTTGAAAGAAAGAACCTTCTCTCAATTGTAAAAATCCCTATTTAATAAGGGATTTAATAAGCCTGCCTATGTAAACCGCCTTGAATAAAGTCTTGAATAAAGACCAAGAAAGGCGGTATATAAATACCTGTTGTTGTTGTTGTTGTTGTTGTTGTTGTTGTTGTTGTTGTTGTTATATGAGCGCAGGAGCAATGGCTGGCCCCAAAACTAGCTAAAGTGTCCACTCTCTTAACGCCACCGACCTTCATGTGCTTCCTCCATTGGCTTACAGCAAAGAACATATGTCCAGCTTTGCTCATCTGGAGGTCTTAAATGTATTCAATGTTTTAGACCAGGGTGTCAAACGTGTTTTGTACAGTGGGCTGAAGAGCATTTATGGTGCCTGCTGAGGGTCGGAAGTGACATCATTAAGCAGGAATTGTCAGTCTGCTTCTCTGTCAGTCCGCTTCTCCGGGGGCTACATTGGCTGCCCATTCGTTTCCGGGCCCAATTCAAGGTGCTGGTTTTGACCTTTAAAGCCCTATACTGCTCTGGGCCAGGGTATCTTAGAGATCGCCTACTCCCGTACAATCTGGCGCGTCCTCTCAGGTCATCAGAGAAGGCCTTTTTACAAGTGCCGCCGCCTAAGGAGGTACGTGGGGCGGCGGCAAGAAATAGGGCCTTCTCAGTAGTGGCACCAATGTTATGGAACTCCCTTCCCCTTGACTTGAGAATGGCTCCCTCTCTTGAGACTTTTCAGCGAGGCCTGAAGACCCTTTTGTTTAAACAAGCCTTCTGAGTTCATGGCCTTTTTAACATCTTTTATACATCTTTTAGTTGTTTTTACAGGCCTGATTCCTCTATGAACTGCTGTTTTATGCTCTTTTTTATTCTGACTTTTATCTGACTACTGTTTTTGTGGTTTCTGTTAATGTGTTTTAAATATGTTTTTATCTGTTTGGTAAATTATGTTTTAATCTGTTTTTAATACGTTGTAAGCCGCCCTGAAGGGCGGGATAGAAATAAAGTTTTATTATTATTATTATTATTATTATTATTATTATTATTATTATTATTATTATTATTATTATTATATTGACATCATTAAGTGGATGATGGCCAAAATTAGTACTTGGTTCTCATGTAGAAGCTCATTAGCTGCAACAGACAGAAGAGAAAATGTGCAAATCTTGTTCAGAACTTCAACATGAGACAGCTCAGTTATCACGCTGGGAGAGCCCAGTTATAATGGGGGTTGTAGAAATTGCTTCCAGGGGCTGCTGTTTCTAGCCTGTCGGCCTTATGTCTGACACCCCTGTTTTAGGGCCCAACCCTATCCAATTTTCCAGTGCTGGTGCCAATGTGCCTGTGGTGGGAGCCTTCTCAAGGTATGGGAACATGTGTTCCCTTACCATGGGGCTGCGCTGTGGCTACACCAGAGCTGGAAAGTTGGGTAGGATTGGGCCTTTAGACTGTAAATTTCTCTCACCGCTCTTCTAAATTAGTCAAGTGCCATCACCCTTTTTCAGAGTAAGGTTGACGGCTCAGACTGGAGCTAATCCTGGAGACTTTATTTTTCCCCCAACGTGATGCAATGTTGAAAAGTCCTGAAGGCCATGCTAACATCTCCAGGATCGGGTTCTTTTCAGTAGTCACCTGGAGATTGGTGCTGATTCCTAGAGACTCCAGGCCAAGCCTGGAGTGTTGACAAGCCTGATTCAGATGTACTGCAACCTTCTGGGCCTGATCTACCCACCATTGCCCCTGTCACCACTCTCCCCTCATCCCCTTATCACCCCCCTCTATACTTCCTTCTCTCCCCTGCCCGTTCTGCCTCTGGAACGCTTGTTGCTACACTGACCACCTCTGGTGCCCTGTTCCACTTCTGCCAGTACAAGAAGCCACTGATTGCCCATGCTAGCTTCTGCACCAGCGCTTCCTACCACTCAGCCATGCTAAGTGCTTTCCAGCACGTTCGTGATGGCCATCTCGATGGTAGCGTGTGCTAAACTGGAGCTGTGGCCCTGGAGGGTTGGGCCATCATTCTCAGAATTTACTCTCTCAGAAGCCTCTTTTACTCTCCCTTTCACTTTGCCCTTGATGATTAAATTGTACACAATAAACTCCATTTATTTTATTTTATTTTTAAAAAAGTTTTATCTCCTAAATATGATTACAAATGACCTCTGATAAAGAGTTAACAGAGGAAATGCCACCGGGGGGGCGGGGGAGGAAGGTATCAAATAGGGGAAGATTAAAAGTAAACCATTTCTAGAGAGGTGGTTCATTTCATCTTCCTTTGTATATTGCATGAATTGTTTTATTTTTCTTTTTAAAAAAAAAAAGCCATCTCACCATCATTACTTTTATCAGTAAGGTCTTCTTTGTTTTGCTCTGCCACCTAATTCTTTTGATGACAATGAGTCCACAGTTTTCCAGTCAGTGATTTTGATTTGCATGTTATTGTCAGTCTTTTCTTAAAAGGGAGGAAAAAAAAATCATATCTCCACTTTGGCTTATATGCACAGCCTCGCATCAGAGGACAAGGGCAGCCTCAGCTAAACAGCTGGCTGGATTTGCATGAAAATAGACTGCCCTTTCTCTGTTGTTCGTTCTTTGAATATTACAGTAGGTGGGTATCTGACTCACAGTCCCGTTCTTCCTCCCCCCCCCGAAACAAATAAAGATAAAACTTCTGAGATATTAAACTAGGGAGCATTAAACTGGATCATTTTACATATAAAAAAGAAAACAGATTAGAGAGAATTAGACTCTTTTGAGGAGGTGGACAAGAAGCGACAAAAGGAACAGCTTCAGGAATTCTATGTACAGAAGCTGGCTTCTCTTGCTGGACTCCTAAATGTTCTGTTCCTTTAATAATGGTATCACTACGATACTTTCGTGAGGAGAGAAAATCATATTCTGCTCCTTGTGATTAGACATTGGAGTATCTTAAAGGCTAAGTAGATTAGCCTGAAAGAAGACTCTTTCAAAGTGGGTCTCTTTTTTTGGGGGGGGGGGCGATCACGTGACAAGTGACATGATCCCCCTCCTGCGCACATAAAACAGCCTGGGCCAATCATGTTGCAGCTAGGTGCGCGGTAAAATGGTTCGCTGATTTCAATTCCTGGCGTGCCTTCTCATTTCAGCAGGTCTATGTTCTCAAGCCCAAATGACAGAGTGCAATCCCAGCCCTCTGAACTCACCAGTGCTGTGCTCTGATCAGGTCTGGAGGCTTTTCTGAGCCATGCAGAGGCCGCGCACGTCTGCCCATGGCCTCTGCGGGCTTCAGAAGGGTCATTTTGGCCAAAAAGATTCATCTTCCAGTTTCCTTGGGAAACTGGAAGTGACATTTTTCTTGCCTTGTAGGGCATTGGGAAGCTCTCCGGGGCTCCCACGGACCTAACTAGAGATACCTGAAACCACAGATGTGGAATCTGTGGATACGGGGGCTTCCCTGTATAAGTAAAATTTATTATAGACAGACGTGCTTAAAAAGTGCATGTGAATGAATGGACCAAATGGATTTAAACATATTTTAATGATTAAATTGCATACATGTAAGCCGACAAGAAAACAAATTGTGAAGACTGCCTTTGAAGAGTAAATAGTTACAAAGCCAATTATTTTAGTGACTGTGAAATGATTTAGTAAAAATATTGATTTTGTTGTTCATTTTTACCCTAGCATGTGGCTGGGGGGGGGGCAGCTTATGTAGGGGCCCCAGTTGGGAGCAATGGATCGAATTGGCTTAGAACCGTTCCTGACTGAAGGTACCATCTTGACTGCAGTCTTGTCCCAGTGACCATGTCTGACATCTCTATTTGTACTTTAGAAGCTTTGTCCTGGAATCACTGGAAGTTCTCCTCAATCCACCACTCTAGATTCTCAGAGTTCACCAGAAATCCCCAGCAAAATCCTGTCATCTTTGATTTTGTGAGGAGCTGGGATGGTGAGCTAGAGTGTTATGAATCGAGAATTGTCACCACTCTCACAAACGGATGCTCTGGGTGAAGCCATAGTATGTAAACTGGTAGCATAATAGCATAATTCCCCTGGGGGCTGGGGATAAGAATAGGCCCTCAGTTTGGCTGTACTTGTCATAAGAGGCGACTAAACAGCCACCGGGTAGATGGGACTCGTCAGCCTGGGAAGGCAGCTCATCTGAGAGAAGGAAAACTCTGATCCCAAACCTCCATTGCCTTGTGGCTACATCCAGTTAGGGAAAAGGCTTCAGGAGTCAACCTCGAGGCAAAATCAGGAGCCGGAGTCCCTGAGGCAGTTCATGGCTGAACACAGTCACGTTCTGGCAACTCCTGCGACGCCGCTGGAACCAACCGTATTGGCCTCTGCCTTTCCATTGGACCATTTCAGCGACGTGGATAGGGGGGATTTGCTGCTTGGGTAACAGCCTATCCTCCATACCTACTTTACCCAGGCTTCACGCACTGGAGAGGACACTCTGTTCCATAACCACCATTCAGAGCGTGACACCATAGTCTTCCGAGACTGAAGGATGCCAACAACAGCATAATACATTTTTAGTGTAGAGATACCTTTTGGGTTCTGTCTTAACGCTGCAATTCTATACTCACTTAACTGGGAGTAAGCCCCCATTTAATGCAGTGGGACTTCTGAATAGGCATGTCTAGAACTGCACTGCAAGTTTCAATGGGACTTAGTAATGATGAATGTCTTTAGTCGTGACTAAATAAACTTGGGACAGCAACCATAGTTTCTACTCTCACAAAATAATATCTTGCAGCCCAATTCTAACCAACTTTCCAGTACCAATATAGTCATGCCAATGGGATACATGCTACATTCGGTGGTGGGGGTGCAGTCACAGAGACCTGCTCAAGGTCAGGGAACGGTTTTTCCTTTACGTTGGGTGCTGGACGTAAAGCTGCATCGGTGCTGGAAAGTTTGTTAGGATTGGGTTGTTGGATAAGAGAGTATAAAGTTATAACTATGACAGACCAAAGAAAATATTTCTTTACCCAGTGTGTGATTAGTCTGTGGAACCGATTGCCACAGGATGTGGTGATGGTATCTGACCCAGATGCCTTTAAAAGGGGATTGGACAGATTTCTAGAAGAAAAGTCCATCCACAGGTTACAAGCCGTGATGGGTACATACAAGCTTCCTGTCTCTGAATGCTAAGTGCAAGGGAGGGCACTGGGATGCAAATGTCTTGTTCTCTTGTGTGCTCCCTGGGGGGCCAGTGTGAGATATAGAAAGCTGAGGACTAGATGGGCCCTTTGGCATGATCCAGCAGGGCTCTTCTTATGTTCTCCTATTTGAGTACAGGGGTGACTCAATACTGGTTGGCAACCTTGAGTCTCGAAAGACTAGGGTAGAAGCCTACAGCACCCGGTATTCCCAGGCGGTCTCCCATCCAAGTACTAACCAGGCCTAACCCTGCTTAGCTTCCCAGATCATGGTATAAGCCTATAGCACCCGGTATTCCCAGGCGGTCTCCCATCCAAGTACTAACCAGGCCTAACCCTGCTTAGCTTCCCAGATCATGGTATAAGCCTATAGCACCCGGTATTCCCAGGCGGTCTCCCATCCAAGTACTAACCGAGATCATGGTATAAGCCTACATCACCCGGTATTCCCAAGTGGTCTCCCATCCAAGTACTAACCAGGCCTGACCCTGCTTAGCTGCCGAGGTCAGACAAGATCAGGCATCTGCAGAGTAACAGGGGTGACTCAATAACCTTGTCATGGTTGTACATTATTCAGAGTTCTAGATAATAGACCCGAGTATGATTTTTTTTTTTTAAGTCAAGCGAGAAGACATTGAAATAATTTGAACTCTGTTCTGGAAACTTCAGAAAATGAAATGCAACGTGTTTAAAGGGGTTGGGGGAAGAGAAAGAGTTTGGTTTTTAATTAGAAGGAACAAAATCCTTACTGACCTGGCCAAGTTAGGGACTTTTATTTGTGTCTAGTTTTAATCTGTACTCACATGGGATTTCCTCCAACTCTTGGACTGCAGTCATATACTTTTCCTGCCATTGCTGTTTTAATCAAAGTGCCTTGGCATTCAGAAATACAAAAATGAGTAATACCCATTGTCACAATAGGAAATTCATGGAGACCTGGATGCTTTTTCTACCCAGTATTCCTCAAAATATTCTTTCATTAACAAGCAGCTGAAAGGTTCAGGTTTCATGACAAAAGTAGAATGGGGAAAGAATGGAGGGATAATGCAATAAATTGGACCTTTATCAGATAAAAAATCAATCAATGCTCTCTTGCTTTGGTTATAGCCAATGCAACGTGACCCACTTTTAAAAATGACACTGATCAGGACCCACCTAGCTTTACGAGACATTTTTTAAAAAGTGATCTAGAAAGAATATATTATTTACAAGTAATATTTTATTTATTTGCAAAAAAAAACAAAACGTGATCAATTTCTCATAATGAGGCAGCCCAAATGAATAGCCTAGAAGCTTCCAGGGCTTAGTTATGGGAACTAACCTTTACCTGCACCCACTATCATTGACAGACTTGGGGGGGGGGGAAACACACCAGAAGAAAAATGCTCAGACACTTATCTCCCTAAACAATATTTACACAAGCTTGCAAACTGCAGGAGCTGAGCTCTTTGCAGGGCAGTTAGCAGCTAACTGATTTTTGAACAGCCTCTGGGCTGGAGGCAATTATTTATCTGATCTTTCCACCACCCGTGTTTTTCATTGGAGGCTCTGTGGGACCCACCAGAAATCAGACCCACCAAATGGGTCCCGACCCACAGTTTGAGAAATGTTGCTTTACGGTGTGGTAAAATGTTTTCTGGGCTTCCACAGCAAATGACAGGGAGCCCTGCTGATGTCAGTAAGTTGGCAGGGCGGGCAGAGGAGAGGTGGCGCAGAGGCAGAGGGGCTAGAGGATCAGTGCAGAACAAGGGAGGACTGGGGCAGTGTTGAATGCAGGTGGTGTTGATTCCCAGAGGACGTGACTTGCATTGGATGCTATCACCTTCAGAGCAAGCCAACACAACCCCTTGGATTTGCCCCAGATAAAGAGTGGGCACAAGTTAAAGGTTGTTAAGGGACTTATGGAAGAATAAAGGAAAATATTTTTCCTTTCCCTTCCCAAACCATCAACCCACCCAGCCCCCTGGCACCGTAGCAAGAAATGTAGCCTGTTTTGGTGTGGTTGAATGATATGGAGAGGAAAGACATAAGACTAGGCTATTACTTGACTTACAAGGCCATTTTACAGGCAATATCAAGATATAAACCTCTTTGTACACTCCGAAATACATGATCATTAGGATTTGAACCTGCTGTTTTAACTGTGATTTAACAGTATAACAGTAAACTGTCCTTTTTTCCCCTACCCTTTGGGACAAACACGAAGCAACAGCTTTGTTTCACAAGAGAGAAATATAATAGTTGGGATTTGGGAGTATGAAGTTATTTATTTAAAACATTTCTAACACACCTTTCCATCACACGAAGGGGTGTCCCAACTGACACCAATCAAAATAGTTTTAAACAATAGTTGGTTGTAGTAGTTGGCAACCTTCAGTCTCGAAAGACTATGGTATCGCGCTCTGAAAGGTGGTTCTGGCACAGCGTCTAGTGTGGCTGAAAAGGCCGATTCGGGAGTGATAATCCCTTCCACGCTGGGAGCAAGTGCAGTCTGTCCCTGGTCTGTCTCCCTGGCTATGGGCCTTCCTTCTTTGCCTCTTTGCCTCAGACTGTTGGCCAAGTGTCTCTTCAAACTGGGAGAGGCCATGCTGCACAGCCTGCCTCCAAGCGGGCCGCTCAGAGGCCAGGGTTTCCCACCTGTTGAGGTCCACTCCTAAGGCCTTCAGATCCCTCTTGCAAATGTCCTTGTATCGCAGCTGTGGTCTACCTGTAGGGCGCTTTCCTTGCACGAGTTCTCCATAGAGGAGATCCTTTGGGATCCGGCCATCATCCATTCTCACGACATGACCGAGCCAACGCAGGCGTCTCTGTTTCAGCAGTGCATACATGCTAGGGATTCCAACGCGTTCCAGGACTGTGTTGTTAGGAACTTTGTCCTGCCAGGTGATGCCAAGGATGCGACGGAGGCAGCGCATGTGGAAAGCGTTCAGTTTCCTCTCCTGTTGTGAGCGGAGAGTCCATGACTCGCTGCAGTACAGAAGTGTTCTCAGGACGCAAGCTCTGTAGACCTGGATCTTGGTATGTTCCGTCAGCTTCTTATTGGGCCAGACTCTCTTTGTGATAATACATGATTTTATCAAAGCGCTGCCTAATGGGAAATTTTGCACATTACCCTTATGAGGTCATTTGAAATTTAATGGCTGTGAATAAGAAAAGGATCAGTACTCTCCTTACACTAGAAATGCAATCTTTGTACAGACAATCCCAATCCTTCTGGATTTTTAAAAGTTCAGGGCCTTCTCAATTATCCTCCCATGTGGCCCAGCGTGATTGGAGACAAATTGTGCTTTAAATGATTAGTTATATTATCTCCATGAAAGTCACATATGTTTAATGGTTTCGTAAGCCAATCAGTCTCACTCAAGTATGTAAATACTTACCATGTTTTGAGTTTGACCCCTGTGCTGTTGGACTGAGCCATCATTGACAAGGTGGACCTGGGCTTCATTGATTTCAAATACCATTTATTTTTCCCACCATGTTTCCGCGGAGCATTCTGAAGTAGCAATTAAAATATTTAAGGAGGGTGAAGGAATCTTTTGCATGCAACAAAGATTCCCGCAAAAATGTTAATTTCCATCAAATAAATGAATATATGCACAGATGCCTCCTGACAGAGGCTATGATTTCTGAGAGTTTTGCATGCCAAATAAGTTGTTTACCCCCTCAATGTTTGCCAAGTTTACTGTCAATTTGCAAATAATTTCCATTTTGCTGTTTATTCACTTGGCTTTTGATGGATATGTCTTCCAGACTTTTATCTTGCATGTAGACAAACTAATTAATATTTTCCCTTCAGGCAAATATTTTTTCTTAGATCTAAATGTGGGTTAGATTCTTCTCCGTTTCCATATGCTTTGTTCTGTCAATCATTCCCTTCTGGGTTGCTAAAAATGTAACTCGGCGGATGTCATTCCTAGTGTTTTACAGATCCATTTCACCTGACTCTCTCTCTCTCTCTCTCTATATATATATATATATACACACATACACACACACACTACATGGGGATGTCGTGCTATTTTCCATTAGAGTCTGTATTAAGGGCAGTGGGGTGAGGGGTTGTCTTTGAAATAACATTTGATATGAATTTCCATATTTTTCTTGTCTTGCTAGATAGCTCAAAGTCCTTAGCTTGATCACATTTTTCCAAAGTACTATTGCATAAATGGCCATAGTGTTTCTCAAACTGTGGGTTGGGACCCACTAGGTGAGTCGCAAGCCAAGTTCAGGTGGGTCCCTATTCATTTCAATGCGCATTTCATTCTTAATATATTAGACTTGATGCTACCATGGATATAACTGCATTTGGGGAAATGTTACAGATCTGAACAGGCTACTACGCATATGCTTTTAACAATGATAGTCAATGGGACTTACTCCCAGGTAAGTGTGGATAGGAATACAGCCTTTGGGAATACAGCCTTTGGGTTTTTTTTTTAAACTACTTGGTTGTTTAAACTACTTGGGAGGGTTACAGGGATTATTTTAAATAAATTTTTAAACTTATGCTGATTGTAAACTTTTAATTTACTTACTTACACAATTAATGAATTGATTTGATTTTGTTGTATGGGCGAGTGTTAAAAATTTTCCTGCTCGATGATGTCAATTCTAATCATGACATCACTTCTGGTGGGTCCCAAAAGGTTGTCATTCTAAAAGTGGGTCCCAATGCTAAAAAGTTTGAGAACCACTACTAAGAGAAACCTCTTTAGAGATAATAACCATCTGGCCTGGATGCGTATAAAAGGGAACTGGACAAATTTCGGGAGGAAAAGTCCATCACAGGTTACAAGCCATGGAGTGTATGTGCAACCTTCTGATTTTAGAAGTAGGCTACCTCTGAATGCCAGATGCAAGGGAGGGCACCAGGATGCAGGTCTCTTGTTGTCTTGTGTGCTCCCTGGGGCATTTGGTGGACCACTGTGAGATACAGCTGGACTAGATGGGTCTTGGACTTGATCCAGTGGGACTCTTCTTATGTACTTATGACTGTGACTAAAACATTTGTGAAATACAGGCAGCACTTTCAGCTCCTCCCTATTTATTTTCTTACCACTTTCTTTTTTTTTAAATAAAGAAATGTACACTGTGTGATCCACAACCCTGATGAGCAGGACTGGTCTTAGAAAATGCGGGGCCCCAATTTCTCAGAGTCTTTGCAGAGCCCCACACATTTGTTAGGTGAAGACTCTTTGCATGGTCCCCCCACTTACCACGACGAGCGGTGCGGCAGCCTGGGCCAAGAGTGCTGAAGTCATTGGAACACCGCCAACAGCTTTTGGAACAGCCAGATTTTGGGCCAATCAGAAGCAGGGATGGGCTGGAGCTTCTTCTGGAGCAGCCTGGATTGGGAACCATAGGAAGCAGGGGTGTGTGGAAGGACCCTCCGAGAGCTCAGATCACCACACGCATCCTGTGCATGGAAGCTTTGATGATGGTTGGCAACCTTCAGTCTCAAAAGACTATGGTATAAGCCTACAGCACCTGGTATTCCCAGGCGGTCTCCCATCCAAGTACTAACCAGGCCTGATCCTGCTTAGCTTCCAAGATCAGACGAGATCAGGCATCTGCAGGGTAACAGTTGCTGCTTTGCGTGGAAGCTTACTTCCATGCAAATTGCCGGTTGCAGCTTCAGCCAATGCAGTGTGCCTCCCCCATCAGGTGCAGGGTCCGACAGTCCAGTTCGGCGAAAGCCAGCCCTGCTGATGATACACAGTGCTATCAACCAGTCCAGGGCTAGGGGCTAATCCCCTACACCACCAACTCTGCCTGGAGGAAATGCAGGCTGTTCAAACTGGGGCACTCGTCCAAGTCCCAATTCATATGTGCAGCCAAGAAAGCTGGAGACAGTCTGTGAACATTCCAAGTCTGACTGCTCCACCTGTGTTCCATGTTGATGATCCCTGTTCAGCTACCTTCTCCAAAGGCCCCAGTAGTGCTAGAACCAGCTTTCCCTCTGTGCCTCCAGTTTAGCGATCCGGTTCACACCTGCCTGCTGCTTGCTTAGCCATTGCTAGCCTGTCTGCGCATTCAAACCTTTGCAAGAACATTTGAGTTATAAAGAATCACCTTGAGAATCCATTCTCCCAAATGCAATTGCATTTCACTCTCCTCTCGACCTCTCTGGGCAGGTGGGTTTGCTTGGGCTCCCTCTTGCAAGTTGTATGGTGACACCGTTCAGACCCAAACACTGCTCCAGAAGTCTGCCTGCAAAGCTTTGTGCTGTGTTTCCAGTCTGGAGACCTTCATGTTTCCTGATAGGATGCAGATTGTGCATGGCAAAATGTGGTCTCGCTTAGGAGATGTTGCCCTTGATCGCTTGCCATCCAGCTGATTATTATTCTGTAGGTGTAACCGGGGAAAAAATACACTGCTATGCAAACTGGATGTTAAGAGCCCTTCGCGCCGGGCTGTAACTTCCCACTAGAGCAACAGGGTTTTAATGAGAATCTTGCACATCTCATTGCTTACCTAGCCCACGTTTACAATTTTGAATAAGCAGAACCCCAAACAGCTAAAACTAAATGGATTCTTAGAATCATAGAATCTGGAATCTAGAACCTTGGAAAGGGTCTAATACAGGGGTGCTCAATAGGTGGATCTACCGGTAGATCGCGAGGCAAAATGAGTAGATCGTGGAGCCCTGTCTCTCCAAACTGTTAATAAGTCGGTTTCATCTAGTGACTAGACGAAACTGACATATTTAGCTGACACTAAACTGACACTGAAACTGACACTTTAGCTGCTCTTCAGGCATGTAGCAACAAAACTGAGAAACTGACTAGACTCCAGCAGGGGCTCCATACATTAAAGGGGGTGTCTGTCAGACGCTTCCTTCCCCCCTGGTAGATCTCTGGGCCTTGCTGGGTTTCAAAGTAGCTCTCGAGCCAAAAAAGTGTGAGCACCCCTGGTCTAATAGGTCATCTAGTCCAACACCCATTCTTCTTACAGCTTGATCCTCCAATGAACTGTGTGAAGCAAAAAGTGGACAGAATCTCATGCAAAGCACCTTGCAATATGCAGTGCTGAGAATCGTGGCCAGTGACGCCTTCTGCAATACTGAAGTCGCAAAGCGCATTAAGTCGCAGGGGACAAGAGGTCTGGTCTAGAGGGTAGAGCCTCCATTTGCCTGAAGATAACATCCACAAGGTCGCCAGTTTAAGGCCACCAGCACCGTGTGACCTTGAAGCAGCTGACAAGCAGAGCCGAGTTATTCCATCTGCTCTGAGCGTGGGAGGATGGAGGCCAGAATGTGAAGCCAGATCAAGAAAGTAAAATCTGAATGTTGTGGTTCTTGTAAGATAGAACACTCTTTCAAAACTGTAAAAATCCCTACAGGGATTTAATAAGCCTGCCTATGTAAACCGCCTTGAATAAAGTCTTGAATAAAGACCAAGAAAGGCGGTATATAAATTTGTTGTTGTTGGCAACCTTCAGTCTCGAAAGACTATGGTATTGCGCTCTGAAAGGTGATTCTGGAACAGCGTCTAGTGTGACTGAAAAGGCCGATTCGGGAGTGACAATCCCTTCCACACTGGGAGCAAGTGCAGTCTGTCCCTGGTCTGTCTCCCTGGCTATGGGCCTTCCTTCTTTGCTTCTTTGCCTCAGTCTGTTGGCCAAGTGTCTCTTCAAACTGGGAAAGGCCATGCTGCACAGCCTGCCTCCAAGCGGGACGCTCAGAGGCCAGGGTTTCCCACCTGTTGAGGTCCACTCCTAAGGCCTTCAGATCCCTCTTGCAGATGTCCTTGTATCGCAGCTGTGGTCTACCTGTAGGGCGCTTTCCTTGCACGAGTTCTCCATAGAGGAGATCCTTTGGGATCCGGCCATCATCCATTCTCATGACATGACCGAACCAACGCAGGTATATAAATACCTGTATTATTATTAGTATTATTATTAATGCAAAAACATGTCCACACCTGTCCCCAAGGACTGATTTGCATATAGGTTCTAAAGTGATTCAGCCCTTCCGCAGGTACAGGTGCGGCCTTCTAAATGCAATTTCTGTGATCAAAGCAGCTGGGGGGAAAAAGTTTCTTGCAACTGAGAAATCAGCTGGATCTGTTCAAGGACTGGACATATCTCTGCACCAACGCACCCCGGGGATCAGCAAGGAAACCTTAGTGGAGGCATTGTCAAGGATTAGACATGCCTGGTCTGGAATACAAATTTGGCATGCTTGTAACATAAATTTTGTTGTGCTGTAGCACAATGACAATAAAGTTACTACTACTACAAGCACCAACCCCCTGATTCGTCTCCTCTGACTTAAATTGCAATCCAGTTGCAGACAAAGCAGGTGAGGAGCCCTGAGCTCCAGGTGCCAAGCTGCAGGGGGGTGTAGGGGGGCTGGTGGTGTGTGGGGCGTAACAGGGGTGAAGTTCTCCATGTGTTTCCCAGGCTCATTGTGGGTGGGGGAGGGAGAGGGCGAGCATGTAGCGCTAGTTGATGGAATCAGCGAGCACGGCAAATTGGGCCCATCCACCTAGCCTTGGCTCCAAATGCTTCAGAATGAATCCATTCCAGAAGTAGGGGGTGTCCAGTGCAGGAAATCATGATCACATGGGGGTAATGTTTCTGTGTCACCGTGTTGCCCAACCCTGGGAGAAATGAGGCTCTGGTATGCCACTGCTGCAATCCAAGATGATGATGGAGGGTTACCCTGCACATGCCTGATCTCGTCTGATCTTGGAAGCTAAGCAGGGTCAGGCCTGGTTAGTACTTGGATGGGAGACCGTCTGGGAATACCGGGTGCTGTAGGCTTATATCATGATCTGGGAAGCTAAGCAGGGTCAGGCCTGGTTAGTACTTGGATGGGAGACCGCCTGGGAATACCGGGTGCTGTAGGCTTATACCATGATCTCGGAAGCTAAGCAGGGTCAGGACTGGTTAGTACCTGGATGGGAGACCGCCTGGGAATATCGGGTGCTGTAGGCTTATACCATAGTCTTTCGAGACTGAAGGTTGCCAACCAATCCAAGATAAAGAATTTCTTCCTTCCACCTGCCCCCTAACCAGGCGTCTGCTACAGTAGCAGGAAGGGTAGAAAGGCTTTGGTTGCACTCCCCAGGGACAACCCTTCCAGGAAGCCAACTGCAGCTGTCACATCAGGAGGCAGAATGAACACCCTCTCCAGCGACGTCCTCCCTGAGGGCAGGGGGCTTCTCTTTGTTCCTTCCTGCAGTGAAGCCCTAGCTCTTCCTGTACTTGGGGGCTTTCTGATACCTGCAGAGGTTGCACATGGCTTCTACAGTTCTGGTCGCCGCATCTCAAAAAAGACATAGTGGAAATGGAAAAGGTGCAAAAGAGAGCGACTAAGATGATTACGGGGCTGGGGCACCTTCCTTATGAGGAAAGGCTACGGCGTTTGGGCCTCTTCAGCCTAGAAAAGAGACGCCTGAGGGGGACATGATTGAGACATATAAAATTATGCAGGGGATGGACAGAGTGGATAGGGAGATGCTCTTTACACTCTCGCACAACACCAGAACCAGGGGACATCCACTCAAATTGAGTGTTGGGAGAGTTAGAACAGACAAGAGAAAATATTTCTTTACTCAGCGTGTGGTTTGTCTGTGGAACTCCTTGCCACAGGATGTGGTGATGGTGACTGGCCTGGACACCTTTAAAAGGGGATTGGACAAGTTTCTAGAGGAAAAATCCATTACGGGGTACAAGCCATGATGTGTATGCGCAACCTCCTGATTTTAGAAATAGGCTATGTCAGAATGCCAGGTGCAAGGGAGGGCACCAGGATGAGGTCTCTTGTTATCTGGTGTGCTCCCCGGGGCATTTGGTGGGCATGTGAGATACAGGAAGCTGGACTAGATGGGCCTATGGCCTGATCCAGTGGGGCTGTTCTTATGTTCTTAACTACAATTCCCAGGAAGCCTTGCAGGTCTCTTGTTATCTGGTGTGCTCCTTGGGGCATTTGGTGGGCCGCTGTGAGATACAGGAAGCTGGACTAGATGGGCCTATGGCCTGATCCAGTGGGGCTGTTCTTATGTTCTTATGTTCAGGCTTCAGGAAGGCTCCAGAAATGAGCAGAACTAGGCTCTGGAAACATTCGGGGTCCCTGAGTGACCTGAAGTATTACATGACTTCTGGGTCACTGAGATCTGTGACATTCTGTGCTGGTGAGGTTTACTCTGCAAATAAAATCACTTTGCAAACATATTTCAAAGGTACCGTGTGCAGATCCTTGTCAACAGTCATCAAACGAGCAAGTCCATATTTGTTCTTTTTGTAATGTGTGAAATTTTTTTGTAGTTTTTTTCTGGTTTAGATTCCTTTTTATTTTATCATCCAGCCTGTGGAAATTTTCTGTACCATTCAGTGCTGCGTCAATGTGGATTGGGCCTAAACAAGGTTTGTTTGTTTTTTTACCGTCCCGGTGATTTTAATTCAAACGTACTTGCGCATGGGTTTGTTCTGAAAAAGCAGCCATAAAATGGGACTCTAGAAACTGGTGTTGCGTTGGGGCAATATGCATGAGCTCACGGGTTCAGGCATACCGTTTTTTAACAATGACCACATCGAAGGATTAATGTAAACTTGCACCACTTGGAGCGGTGCCTTATCTAAATGGCACCGGGACTGCAGAAGTTGGCCAAGGACCATAGCTGTGGTCCAGAAGCCAAGAAGTTGTCAAATTGTCGAGCAAGTGATTCATTCAGATTCTTCACACACGTACCCTCCCCATCAACACGACACGTATAGATTTCTGAAACAAGGAAGACGCAGCGGGCACGGACCGCTTTTCCATCTGCAGACCAATGCTGTAAAACCACACCCCTTGCAACTGACACCAACTGCCAGGTTTTTCCTGAGGGCCATGTTTCTTTGAGGTTAGCAACATTGAATCTTCTAGTCTTGGGAACAACCAGCAGCTGAAGCCAGACACCAATAAGAAAAAAAAATGATGTTTTTTTACGATGTTCCAGGTGATGTTTTTAAAAACCCCATAGTCTCAATTAAAGTGGGATCCTCCAAAGACAACTAGTTCCTCAAAAATCTGGGCAATCTGCCCACTTGTTCTAATGGGATACAAGGCCCATTAGGTACAAGGCAGCCTACAAATAGGACAGTGAAAATGTTCTTTACTTACCTCTCCCACAGCCGACTCATCCAGCCCATGCTGTGTCAGCATCACTGTATGATCTGAGCCTGCCCTGAATAGGATTGGGCCATTAGGGCCTGATCCTGAGCTCAGCTCGCCTGCTCACAGCTGGCATGCACTGTCACAAACATGCACGTTTGCAAGCCTTACCAAGGGCGCAGTGCTGGGCCAGCTACGGCACTGGGTCCGCAGTCTGCTGCCCAGCACTCCATGAGAAGTGCCGGGCAGGGGAGAGGCAAGACGAGGAGGTGTCTGGGGCAGGTGGAGGGTAGTGGAAGGCGTGGCGGGGGGCAGGGAGCGGGGCAGGAAGGGGTGCAGCCACCAGATCTGGAGCCCTGTGTTGGGACGTGTGGCCCGACACAGGACTCCTTGATTCTGCGCCAGTTAAAGAGCCGATGCAGAATTGAGTAGCCCCATTGTGGGACTACTCCCCTTCCCCTGAGGAGCTGCCGGTGGCTACCCAAGGTGCTCAAGATCCTGCAATAGCCATTTTGGCCCCGCTGTAGATCAGGACTGGGCTGCCCGTCCTCAGCATAAGAAAAGCCCTGCTGGATCAGGCCAAGGTCCCATCTAGTCCAGCTTCCTGTATATCTCAGTGGCCCACCAGATGCCTCAGGAAGGACACAAGACAACAAGATACCTGTTATCATTTCCTTCATACATCTGTCCAACTCCTCTAGGCCATGTGCCATCACCACATCCTGTGGCAATGAGTTCCTTCATCTGTTCCAACTCATACACTCCCTGGACTCCTAATCAGGAGATGTGCCACACCGGATTAGACTGATGATGGCTCTCAGAGGTTGGGCAGCGTTGCCCTCCAATTACCCGAACATTAAGAGCGCTTAATCTCTATTACGATAAGCGCTGCTGTGGTTGCTGAGCAATAGAACAACTGTTCAAATGCGATCCTCGTACTCATTTGTTATCTCCAACTTAAGGCAATCCATCATGTTATATTGGAAAGGAGCCAATAATGCAATGAGCACAGGCTGAATTTGGTATACATTTACAGTAAATGAGCTAGTGGATAATTCTCATGAATTATGAACAACTAGTCTAGATACTTCAAGTTTAGCCCAAGCATCAGTTGCAGTTGTGCCTTCAAGGCTGAGCTTGAATTTGAAGCTGATCCTGCAGGGAAGTAGACTGGGAACCCAATCCCATGCATGTCTATTCAGAAGCCAGTCCCATTACAGTCAATAGGATTTACTCCACAGGCAAGTGTGTATAGGATTGTAGTCTAGATGTGCGAAAGCTTCCTAATTGTAAGAGCTGTCCAACGCTGGGATTTTTTTCCTAGTGCAATTGTGAGCTTTTCTCTGGCTGGAAGTTTTCAAGCAGAGCTGGATGGACACTTGTCAGGGGTGCTGTGGTCACTTGCGCTGACCTGGGGGTTGGACTAGATGACCTCAAGATCCATCCAACATTCTGTGATTCAGTTATTCTTGGGAGCCTGGAAGGACGCAAGGGAAAAAAAATTCACCTACTCTGGTAGGGCTGGGCCAAAAGTTTAGAAATGTGTTTAAACCACTGTTGGAGCTACCAGAATGGTCACCTGAATGCCTTTGATGCAAATGAACAGAGAATGACTTCAATAATTATTTCATTGTCATCTTTAGATACTAAGCTTTAACCCATACAGGTTGAGATTTTGTTTCGTGTCATTTACATACCACTGGTATGTGGTGCTTTTAGCAACAATTCACTTTGTGCTTTAAGGGTTTCTCTAATTAATTGCCCAATCCTATCTCCCACCATTGGTGCTGATGCAGCCAAGTTGATGGAACACGGGATGCTGGGGAGAAAATTAGACACCATGCAGGAGCCCCAGTAGGCTTGCCCAATGTGAATCTCCTCGGACATACACCAGCCAGCTTGTTGGCATATGTCCGAGAAGAGAAAAGGTGTCGGGGCAGCTTGGGAAAGAGGGGATAAGATCTGGCATGTACCACTGCTGCTGAGATCCTCCACTCCTTCCCCTTCCCTACCCCTTGCCCAAACATCAATCCCTTTCAAAACTCCCCCTGCCTTTCCTGCCCAAGCAAAGGCATCACCAGGGAGGTGCGGACCGTACCAGGTGAAACCCTCAGGTGACACGGGGTGTGTGTGACACCACTACTGGCTAAAAATGTGAAAATGTTGTTGTTTCGAATAATTCTATCATGTTATATATCCTTTGATGGGCAATTTAATGTGGAATGCAATGAAACAAACCATGTTGAAATATCTGTATTCTATCAAAAGTTAGAGCCAAATAACCAGAAAAGGAAAACACAATTGCCTTATGTAACAAAAATGGTTTTCCTTGACTCAAAACTGACCAGTCAGACTAATTGTTGTGAGAGCAATGAGGTGTTGTTATGACACAGCAGGGAATCAATGAGTCAGCGATTATTTCCATGTATCACAGCTAATAGTAGAACTCTTATTCAGTTGTGTGTCATTAAGTTGGTTGGTTGGCAAACTTCAGTCTCAAAAGACTCTGGTATAAGCCTACAGCATCCGGTATTCCCAGGCGGTCTCCCATCCAAGTACTAACCAGGCCTGACTCTGCTTAGCTTTTGAGATCAGACAAGATCAGGCATGCACAGGGTAACCACTGGTTTTTTAGTTGGCTACTGATTTGTTGGTTGACCTGTACTGGTTTTTAATTTTTCTATTCTGTTACTCAGTGCTGCACATTTTGTTTTCCCCCCCCCTTCTTTCTTGTCCCTTTCTAGAATATTTTTGGAGTGGTTCCCCCCTTCCAAAAAAAAAACCCCTGTAATCTCATTTTTTTTTTTTTAGATTCTGTCTTGGTGTGTTCAGCAGAATGGCATTACTAATGATACTAACAGCTGATGTCTTCATCTTAAAAACTGATTTATCGGACAAGTGGCACATAATTGGTGGGGGAAATACCTCAAGATAACACCTAAGAAAAGATTAATTGTGTCACTGTGCATCCCTATAATAATTGTTTACAAGAGCATTTATGCATAAGCTGCTGCCCGAGTTCAAAGGAATAACTCATCAGATTGACAGGCTGTTTGCTTTCAAGTGTCTCAGTTAATTGCCGTTGCAGTTAGTTGGATCACATATTTTTCCCCTTTATACAGCAAGAAAATAGGAATTTTGAATTCCTCTGCTAAACATAAGACTGACCCCTACCTTGATTGACATATTGGCAATGCCAATCATTTAATGATTACCAGCATTGCCCGGTTTTTGGAAATGTGTCGTTCTAAAAAGCAGTAAGGCATGCATCTTTCACAAATGGAGAACAGATCTATTAATTCTATTAAATAGCACTGGGTACATTTCTGCCAATAAAGATAGGTGGAAATTGCCCTGGAAGTCTCTTTTCCCCAGGGTAACTGCCAAGGATTTCCCAAATGTCCTTCTGAATGGTGCTGTGTCTGTGATTCGTCTGTGGAAATAATAGACTCTATGGCAATATCAGCTCATTGAGTTGCGCGATCGAGAAGTTGATTTGTTATCTGGCTGACCAAACGTATATAGTGTAGATTTGTTTGCTTTATATGCCAATAGAGGATTCTATATCATTTGTGACTCATGTTTACCGCATCTACAGTAGTTCTGTTCTGAACTTTCTTCCCAGTGGCGTGACTAGGGGGGGGTGCAAGCCGCACCAGGTGACACGCACGGGGAGGTGACACCACTACTGGCCAATTTTTTTTTTTTTAAATATTGGTATTTTCAAATAATACCATCGTGTTGTATATCAATCGATGCATAATTCAATGCAGAAAGCAATGAAACTAACCACATTGAAATATCTCTATTCTAATAAATGTTATAGCCGAAAAACCAGTGGAGACAGGGCAATGATGGGTTACCGCTGCCCAGAGCGTTGTCCCACCCACTGCATGGGAGGAGGTCCATCTTAGGGGTGAAGTGCTGGCTTCCCATACCCACTGATGCAAACTGTCTCTTCCCCCAATTTCTCAATTATATTCTGTTTCTTTGTCTCCTCCCCAAGCAATTCATCAAATATTTTTTGTGCCTTTAGAAAACAGAGTGGCCTCTTCTGCTGTTTTATTGACGGGAATTTTCTTTGAGTAAGGGGATGAAAGCATGCAGAGCTCTTGAAGCTGTGCTGACATTGGGGCTGCCATTTTGGTCCCACGATGCCTCTCTCCAAGGGAACTCCAAAAAGATTGATTTTGCTCAAATGGCTACACCAGCTATATAGGTCTAAGGAAACCCATAGACCCCCCCCCAGGAGGTCTATGCAGAAAATATATTATCTCCAGCAGGTCTCCACTACCACCATTGGATGCAGTGCACTCCATCAGTGTGGCTACATCCATGACAATGCTGGTTGGCAACCTTCAGTCTCGAAAGACTATGGTATAAGCCTACAGCACCCGGTATTCCCAGTCGGTCTCCCATCCAAGTACTAACCAGGCCTGACCTTGCTTAGCTTCCGAAATCATGGTATAAGCCTACAGCACCCGGTATTCCCAAGCGGTCTCCCATCCAAGTACCAACCAGGCCTGACTCTGCTTAGCTTCCGAGATCATGGTGTAAGCCGACAGCACCTGGTATTCCCAGGCGGTCTCCCATCCAAGTACTAACCAGGCCTGACCTTGCTTAGCTTCCGAGATCATGGTATAAGCCTACAGCACCCGGTATTCCCAGGCGGTCTCCCATCCAAGTACTAACCAGGCCTGACTCTGCTTAGCTTCCGAGATCATGGTATAAGCCGACAGCACCTGGTATTCCCAGGCGGTCTCCCATCCAAGTACTAACCAGGCCTGACCTTGCTTAGCTTCCGACATCATGGTATAAGCCTACAGCTTCCGAGATCAGACAAGATCAGGCATGTGCAGGGTAACAGTTGACAATGCTGGGGGCTAGGACAGGGCAGTTATTTTTACATGCAGGACAAGGGAGGTATCATTTCTTCTCCCTTGGGGATCAAGATAGAGAGGTAACGAGAGTGAAATTCCTCTCCCCCCCCCCCCAAGAATATCCAAAGTTAGAAAACCCATTTGCCTTCATTGCACCACAGCCCAATTTTATACATTGGAAGCTGTGGGCAGGGGGGACGAATCGGGAAGGAAGATGACATGGTGTGAATTACTTTGTTTACAGAACCTCCTTGCACCCCAAGTATGGTTTCAATTTTCTCTTTGAAATTTAGATCAAACAATGCTGTCAGGGCAGATTCACTTCTCCTGATAGTTTCTTGTAGGCGGGAATCTGTAGCCAGTGTAGGGTTCATGCCACTATAGCATCCATTTATCTATTTTTTTTTAATTTATTCATATCCCTACCCTACCATCCCGCCGACATCCTTCTTTGAATTTCAGATCTGGCTCCTTCAGATTGAGAACTGAGTCCCGCACGCACCGACACCAGAGGCTGCCTATCTGATTTGTAGTCAGTGCAGTCGCACATCAAATGGGTGATGAAAGCTGACCGAATCCACGCATGAGTTGTGAATTAGCACTGGAAAAGGGGAAGCCCGTGCAGAAATCATTAGCAGGTTGCTGCTGATTTTTTTTTGTTGCACTTTTGGAACTCCAAAGTTGCCCAGTAGTCATTCTGTACTCCCTTTTATACTGCCTTCTTCTTCTTCTTCTTCTTCTTCTTCTTCTTCTTCTTCTTCTTCTTCTTATTATTATTATTATTATTATTATTATTATTATTATTATTATTATTAATATTATACTTTATTTTTACCCCGCCTTTCTCCCTGAAGGGACTCAAGGCGGCATAAAAAACAAGGTTAAAACACATTAAAAACATAGTTTAAAACAGATAAAAAATAACATATTGTAACATATTGTAAAAACAGTAGTCAGATAAAAACTAGTCAGATAAGAGCATAGCGCAGCAAATTAAAAAAGGATCAGGCCTGTAAACAGATATTAAAAAATATTAAGAGATGTTAAAAAGGCCAGGAACTCAGAAGGCTTGTCTAAACAGGAGAGTCTTCAGGCCTCGCCGAAAAGTTTCAAGAGAGGGAGCAGTTCTTAAGTCAAGGGGAAGGGAATTCCATAGCGTTGGTGCCACTACTGAGAAGGCCCTATTTCTTGCCGCCGCCCCACGTACCTCACTAGGCTGTGGCACTTGTAAAAAGGCCTTCTCTGATGACCTAAGAGGATGGGCCAGATTGTACAGGAGTAGGCGGTCTCTGAGATACCCTGGCCCAGAGCAGTATAGGGCTTTAAAGGTCAAAACCAGCACCTCGAATTGGGCCCGGCAACGAATGGGCAGCCAGTGCAGCTGCTGGAGAAGCGGACTGACAGAGTCAAACTGCCTACCCCCATTAACTACACGGGCTGCCGCATTCTGCACTAGTTGCAGTTTCTGAACCGTCTTCAAGGGCAGCCCCACAGAGAGCGCGTTACAATAATCTAGCCTCGATGTCACCGTGGCATGGATCACCGTGGCCAGGTCTGCGCAATCCAAGTACGGCCCAAGTACTGTTTTTATGGCAGAACAGTGGCTGCAGACTGGGAAGGCCAGCTGGCATGCTAATACCTTGAATCTCTAGGCATTCAGTACTTATGGACCAGTTCTATCCGATGGCAGACTGTACAGGGCAGGGCAGGCTTGGCATCTGATGCATCCTACACACTTTGGACTTTGGAAAATGTGGAGCAGAGATTTCCAACCTCCTGTCATTTTAAGACAGGGTTGGGACCTAACAGAGAACCTGTAGGCAAGGTTGCTTCTGGGTCTTCCCTACCGCAGCCATCGACTACAGGATGGTAAGAGGGACTCAGCTGGGAGGTGGACTCAGACCTGGAAGATCCAGGTTCAAATTCGCCCTCAGCCATGAAGCTTCCTGGGTGACCTTGGGCCAGTCACTTTCTTTAAGCCTCATCTACCTGCACATGCCCGATTTCATCTGATCTCGGAAGCTAAGCAGGGTCAGGCTTGGGTGGGAGACCGCCGGGGAATACCGGGTTCTGGAGGCTTATACCATAGTCTTTCAAGACTGAAGGTTGCCAACCATCTACCTCACAGGGTTATTGTGAGGGGAAAAAAGGAGGGGAACAGCTGTGTACACCGCCCTGAGCTCTTTGAAGGAAGGGTGGTATAAAAATGTGATAGATAGGTAAATAAATAAATAAGAAGCCTTGTAAAAAACCCTTTCTTACCTCTCTGTAGTAGTTACCAGCAGCAGTGGGGAGAACCCAGATGTGATGGGCACCGTCGACTATGAATCTCCTCTGGACTGGGGGGAGGGGGAGAAGATATTTTCATGGGGGATTGCGACCCCCAAGTTGGGAAGCAGTGATGCAGAGGAAAAATACACTGTGTAACTTGTAGCTTGAGCCTTAGTGACCACATGACACTTCTTACTCCAGAGGGGTCACTATGTTATTCTGTAGCAGTAATGAGAAAACAGAGCCTTCCAGCATCTCAGAAACTAGCCAATTTAACTGGTTTCCAGGCAGGTGGAATATAAATGTTTAAAATAAATAAATAATCCAAGGATGGAAGGGGGTTTCTGCAACCTCATTGCTCCCTTCTAAACGAATCCTAACCGCTCCCTAGAACAATAGACAGTTGCTTGTGCCAACGGGTTTATTAATAGCACCTCATCAAAATTAGCAACAGTTAAATAGCGAAAAGTGACAAAAAGTTTTGTCAGCTCCGACGGCGTGGAGGAGAAAACAGGCAGTGGATATTGTGACAGTTCTGTGAAAGGCTGCAATCAGGATCAATGTCAAAGGGATACAATGACGGTTGGGAATGTGGCAACATGTCTGGTAATCAGGAGGTTTCGGTGTCGGGTGGAAGGCAAAAAAGTTGTCGGTGCCGGAAGGGGGGGAGGCAGAGGGTGACTGGGAAAGAAGGAAGGATGAAAAAAAAAAATGGGCAAAACTATGGAAGAAGATTCCTCCCTCCTTCCACTAAACGCCACCAAAGAGTTGGCTAAAAATGTGCTAAAAATGGGTCACTTTTTGTTTAATACAGTGGCCCAAGTTAAACCCAAGTGCAGTCTGGTGTCTTCATTGGGGGGGTGGGGTGCGAGAGTAAACTGTGCGCCATATGCAGGAGAGTGGCAGCGAGATGCAAGTATCTTGTGGTCTTGTGCGCTCCCGGAGGCTGCTGTGATATAGAAGAAGCTGAACCAGGTGGACACAGGGCTTGATCCAGCAGGGCTCTTCTGATGTTGGGCTATTCTCAAGGACTGTAGATGTGTCACACCTGTGTAGGCTGCAGCACCACCTCCTTCATGAGCCCACTTGAAGCGGTATCCTCAGGTACAGATAGATTCCCCCTTATCTGGATATCCAAAATCCAGACTATTCCAAAATCCAGACATTTTTGTCCAAGGTTTGTTTTCTGTAGTGTGAACACTTGAAGGTCTTGTCCTTATTCCCACATATAGTGCAGGGTCAGGCTGTAAGTTATATTCTCTGCTTTGTGGCATATACCTGCATGGTCATTGTCGAAAAGCGTCAAAGAGGCCAGAAGACACCCGTATGCGTAACAGTGAAAAGAGCAAGAGGAAGCATTTCTCATTATATTTATGCAATTATTCTGAAATCCTGATGTCCCAAGCTGTCCAAAGAAGGGACACTCAACCTGTAGTAGGCTGGCGCTTGCACATTCCTTCATTCGCCCATCTACCTCCGCAGCTCCTTCTCTAAAAGGAAGTGGGGAACTGAGTGGAAGTATGGAGAAGTGGAGAGTGGGCTCCACTTGGAGCTAGAGACTTGGAGCACTGGGGACACTCTAGCCCTCCTCTCCTTTGCACTTCACCTTCCATTCTGATCCCTTTTCTGTTTAATTCCAGTGAATAGGTGGAAGAGCAATCGTGGTAACAGTTAGTGCATCCCCGGGTGAGGGGGAGCAGCATTTGGCAGGCTCCATCAGGCATTGGGAGGTCGTGGATCATACCTGCATAAATGAATGCTTCTCCACACAAATCCCTGCACATAGAGAACGAGCATGTCAAGGGTGGTTCGGCAGTGGAACAGACTGCCAAGGGAGGTGGTAGGCTCTCTCTCACTGGAGATCTTCAAGCAGAGGTTCGGCAAGCACCTGTTGGAGATGCTCTAGGAGAATTTCCTGCTACAGGCAGGGGGTTGGACTAGATGAACTATTAGGTCCCTTCCAATACTGTCTATGAAAGAGAAGACTAGGCTGGAAAGCTTCTCTCTCTGTCATCTAGAGCAGGGGTCTCTAAACTTTTCAGCCGAAGGGCCACATCAACTATCTGGCACCTTATTGAGGGCCGGGGGGAAAAATCAAATTAGAGATGGAATTTAGATGAATAAATAAATGAAGGAATGGGCTCAAATGTCCAGGGTTTCTCCAAGCACCAACACAGTCCAAATGAAGCACCACACTTAAATGAACCCCATTCCCCCACCCCACAAGCACAACTCTGGTTGTGTTTGGTTAGCTGAGCCAGAGGCTCTCGGGGGGGGGGGGATCAGAGGCTGGCTGCGGGTCGGATAGAGGCTCACCATAGGCTGCATCTGGCCCCCGGGCCGGGGTTTGGAGACCCCTGGGCTAGAGGAGTATTCATGTATGTGAAGCCTGTACCCACAGTCTGAAGTGGTGCAGCCCAGACACAGGTTTACCACCCCAGTGAGAGGGAGTCCTCCACTGCGCCTCCCAATAAGGTTCTTTTCTCCTCCCTCTCCTCCTGAAGCTCTCCTCTTAAGTGGTGCAAGATCGTTCTTAATGTTTGCAAAAGTGCGATTAGTCTTTTGAATGCAAAAGTGCCATAGGCATGCAAATTATAGTAATTGACTCTGCCTATAGATGCAGATCTTTCTGTTTATGTCAGATAATCATTAGGCAGCACCAACCTCTCCCTCCCCTTAATCCGCCCTCTTGGAGCACGGGCTAATGTTGTGTTCATCAGCAAACACAAGCAAAGGCACCTGTGCACTGCACATTGACAGTTGGATTGTGTACGTACTCCATACGTAAGCACCACGCTGTTCTGGTCTGAAAGGGAGCCTATTCAAGACGACGGCCTTAGCCCAGTGGCTCTCAAACTTTGTAGCACTGGGACCCACTTTTTAGAATGACAATCTGTCTGGACCCACCAAAAGTTATGTCATTAACCCAGACGTGATGTCATGGCTGGAAGTGACACCATCCATTTAGGCTTCAAACCTAAGCAACTGTTACCCTGCACATGCCCAATCTCGTCTGATCTCAGAAGCTAAGCAGGGTCAGGCCTGGTTAGTACTTGGATGGGAGACCGCCTTGGAAGATCCAAGTCTGCCTTGTGCTTCAATTGCTGGAATGTTTGAATTCCAAGCTATGCAAAGTAACAGCACAGGCACACTGTGTAATGGGACCTTTTGCTGATGGCAGCTTAGGTTTGAAGCCTAAGTGGATTATGTCACTTCTGGCCATGACATCACTTCCAGGTTGATGAGATCACTTCAGGTGGGGCCAGACAGATTGTCATTCTGAAAAGTGAGTCTTGGTGCTAAAACGTTTGAGAATCACTATTCTAGGAGATTAGGTTCTTTCTTTCTTTCTTTCTTTCTTTCTTTCTTTCTTTCTTTCTTTCTTTCTTTCTTTCTTTCTTTCTTTCTTTCTTTCTTTCTTTCCGCATACTATAATCTGCCATAAAACGTACCTTGATATCGGAGCACCTCCTAATTGTGCTGCCTTCGTCAGCATTTTTCTCCAGCCAAAAGGCCTGATGAAGAGCGTCTCTGACTCTACTACATCACAACAAGGAGACTTTGCCATCTGCTTCCACCCCTAATTACAAATGCAAAACAACATCATTCACAATTGCATCATAAAAAAGTGAAATATAAGTGATTTAAATGCATGCGCTTTGCTTAGGCAAAACCATGTTCATCTGCCTTATTTTTTGCCCCTCCCGGTGTTGAAAGAGATCCTCCAGGGTGAAATGCTGTTTCCATGGACAGGAAAGGGGAGCCATTTCGATGATTTAAAAGGGAGAGCAATTTAAAAAAATGCGTATTCACATGTGCTAAAATCCAGATTACTTGGACATATGTGCTACTTGCAGTTTCTTTCTCTCTCTCTTTCCTTTTGTATGGGACATGCTGCATGGGACAAAGTCTTTTCCAGCAATTTACAAACACTTACAGAATCATGTGCAGTCTGACCTTGGCAGCCACTGGGATTCTGTTCCCTGAACTCCCATGGATGCTGAAATTTGTGGATAATAGGATCCGGGGTAGGACTCTTAAAGGACCTCCAGACGCAACTGGAGGACTCCCTGTGTCTCAGAAGGCCTATCCAAGTGGTAAAACTGGTTTTTGAAAAAAAAACGGAAGTGCATCTCAGAGGCCTCAGACAGCACATGGCTTCCCCATCTATCAGAAAACCTCTCAGACACAAGAGAAATGCACTTCCTGTTGTATCCAGGAGTTCAGGTGGGTTTTACACTGCGGGTTTGGACCTCATGGTCAGTCAAATCCATGGGTTCCAAATCCACTGATAAAGAGAACCAACAACTGACATTGTTCCTTATAATTTTTTAAACTGCTGTATAATTTGCTGCTACAAAATTTCAGTGATGTCCACTGACTTGGCACTCTTTTAGATGATGCCACGACTTTCTGAGATCCTCTTCTACAACAGAATGTTTTTGATCATTATTTGTCTTCTGTGATAGTCTTTCAAAGTAGTGGAGTTTCTTTGTTTGTTTTTTCTCTTATCAGTCGGTGTGTTTGCCAGATGCCATGTTAGAAAAGGACATTGATAATGAGTCCATTGATAATGAGTCTGCCTCCGTCACTTCCTCCTGTACAACATGCGTGATGGATATGAGTTGAGGATAATTTTTTAAGAATTCTTTCTTAGACTGTTTTCAACAACTAGTTTTATCACGCATTGACTGTATCATTACAAGCCAAGATCACGCTTGACAATGTTCTATATCTTTTGTCGAATCATCGGATATATCTGTGGTAGCTGAATTATATATATTAGACAAATATATAGGTCATTTTCAAAGGAAATCAGACACATTAAAATTAAACAACTAGCCCTCTGGCTATATAGAGCCTCCATTTTCAAGAGCAGTATTCCTCTGAATGCCAGCTGCTGGGAAGCAAGTGCAGGAGAAGATTGAAAATGTGATGTCTCAAACACAGTCTCAAATTCCTGATGACCACAGCCTCATGCAATGGCCCTATACACCAGTCATAGCCATTGGTATATACTGGTGTACAGTGGACCCGCAGGATCTGTAGGGATCCATTTCAGGATTCACCCACTGTGCAGATACGGATTTCTGCAGATACTGGGGTTTGCAGAAAACCCTCAAAGGAACTCTTGGACGTGACCAGAAGCACCTTTTGGTGCATCAGATTTTTATAAGTTATGGATATGTCTACAGATTCTATTTATGTTGTACATTTGCAGGAAAATACATACTTGAATACATGCTTTGCAATGGATCACACTAGCTGTTTGGGTAGGAAATACATGAACATATTTAAATACAATGTATTAAAAGATGGAGTTTTTCCTGATATTTGCTCATCTGGCTTACAGGACCCGGGCTTGTGACAGATGCCAAACTCCTCCAGTGAGCCCAACAGATAAGCAGTAATTTGACCAGAAGTTCTGAATCAATCAATCAATCAATAACATCCTTCAGCCCCACCCACTGAAGTGACCATGTGAAGTGGACACTTTCAGCGGCGGACATGCACCCCACCGCATTCACCATGGCTAGCGGTAGAGCTGACAAATTAAGGACACAGACAGGGATGAAGATATCTTGACCAAGACAATGACTAAGGAGCAGAAATAAAAACAACACGGGTCCTTTGGTACCTCCTCGAAATATGAAATGTGCCAGACATTTTACTTGCGGTGGGACCTCAATTTCACAACTCTTCCTACCACTTTGAATGGGACGATGATGGAGCGGAGAGGGAAAAGGATTGCTTTTTGTACTGCATAGCAAAACCCTGGCTCTCACATCTGTTTATTTCATCCACTGGTATGCATTTGATCCAATCAAAATCATTTCAAAGAAGAGCATTTACATTAATTGGAGAGGAGTCCCGTCTACGGGAATGTGACAATAGTTTTCGTTCAGTTAATGAACCGGAAAAAGAAACAAAGACATTGCATGGCAAATGAGGCTTTGCGCATGATAGGATGGGGGTTTTCATATTATTAAAAAAAATGACTTCATTTCAAGTCTTTGAAACAGCTGGATCCTGGCTTTGTACAGATTGCCAACGCCCTGCACCCACCGGACATTCAACGCATCCACAATCTTCATACGGTGTACACAAGATTGTTGATGTGTCAGCCTGTATAAATATTCATCCATGACATTCAATGCGCATAGAGCGATCCACGTAATTTGAATTGTACATTTTGAATGGTCAAGTGATGTTTTAGCCTCTCTCTCTCTCTCTCTCTCTCTCTCTCTCTCTCTCTCGTGCCATAAGGCACTTTTGCACCATCAGAACTGACAAGCCACTGGCACTGAGCCCAGCAAAACCTGACCACTGAGAGCTCCCGGTGGTAGGAATGGCCAGCAGAAGGGTTTTCTAGGGCAGGGGGAGAATGAGAAGGGATCAGAACTGGGTGGAGGGAGGGCAGGAGGAGGGGAGGAGTGCACCTGCAAGGAGGTCAGCTATGATGGCAGGCTCTGCCACTTTATCTTGACTTGACCCTCCCTCCCAAGCTGGCAAACCTGACATGGGTCTCCTTGGTTCTGCGCCAGCTCAATAGCAGGCACAGATCTGAGAAGACCCATTGGGGGCACCTGAGTCTTACACAGGGTAAGGGAGTATTTGTTCCCTTACCTGAGGAGACCTGGCACTGCTTCCTGATAGGATACAGTGATCGCCATTTTGGCACCACTGTACGACCAGGTGCTAGGGAAGCATAGGATTGAGTTGTTACCCACTTGTAAGATATAAACCTTTTACATAAATAAAAAAGACATGCATTTGCAAGTTTCCCGAGTTCTGTGTTCACTTAAAATGAATGCATGCACAGTAATTCATATAAATGCATGTACAGGTGTACAGACGTCTGCACACATTTACAACGCGATGGGTTAATAGATCAACAATGTTAATTTTTGAAAGGAACCCTCAACTAGGACAGCAGCGTGTGGTTGGTCTGTGGAACTCTTTGCCACAGGATGTGGTGATGGCGACTGGCCTGGATGACTTTAAAAGGGGATTGGACAAGTTTCTGGAGCAAAAATCCATTACGGGGTACAAGCCATGATGTGTATGCGCAACCTCCTGATTTTAGAAATGGGCTATGTCAGAATGCCAGATGCAAGGGGGGGGCACCAGGATGAGGTCTCTTGTTATCTGGTGTGCTCCCTGGGGCATTTGGTGGGCCGCTGTGAGATACAGGAAGCTGGACTAGATGGGCCTATGGCCTGATCCAGTGGGGCTGTTCTTATGTTCTTATGTTCGTGTGCTTTCCATTCAGAAGATCCTAGATTCAACCCCTGACAGCTCGAGGTAGGAGAGGGGAGAATATCTGTGTGAAACCTTGGGGAGAGCTACTACCTGACAGTGTTGTCAATCGTGAACTCAACAGACAGACTCTGAAGAAGATAGCTTCCTAAGCCATGGATGAAGCTTCTGTTCAACAGGCAAGCATAACTTGGAGCTATTTTTGGAGTATATTATTATTCTATTCCATTCTGTTCCATTATTCTATGGAGTATCTGTTATTCTAAAGTAATAATAACCAGAAAGAAGGACCCACAAACATTTGTCTCCCTATATCTACACATGCTTGCAAACTGCAGGAGCTGAGCTCTTTGAAAGGTAATTAGCAGCTAAAGGATCTGATTTTCGAATAGCTTCAGGGCTTGAGGCCATTGGATACCGATCTTTTCATCACCCTTTGGTGACCCACCGAAAACCAGGTACCGACCCACAGTTTGGGAACCACTGATTTAAATCATTTTTATGGCCAGGAAAGCAAGAACATGGGTGCTGTTCACAAGTCACCCCCCCCCCCCACACACACACACACACAAAAACAAAAATTGTTTCCGCCCTCATTTAGCCCAACGAAAGACAATGAAGTCAGATCTCATAAACAGCGTCACTGCAAAGTCTCTCGTATTTACAAATACTGTCGAATTCTTTCCTTGCACAATGAACTGAGAACAATGAGGTGCCAGTGCTGAAAATCAGAAGGTGAAATGCTCATTTCTCATTAGAAAAATATTTTGTAGGAGCAAAACCGCTGCTTTTAAGAGACTATTAGTGCGCCTGACCCTGCCAGCTGCCAGGATCTTTCCAAGAAGCACTTGTTTCTAGATCAGTTTTGTATTTCTGAAGTATCGCCCTCTCTTCCTGGAATCGGCAGGCGCTTAAGCTAGGAGAACAAGCCAGCTTTATTGCAGAACGCAGCCAGATTGCAAGATGCGCTCAGCCCTCGGCCACCCTAAATGAGCTCTAGTCGCAAATAGACAATTGCACATGATGCCTGCAACTAGTCATTTGGGGAGGACGAGCGGCGTTAATGTCTGTCTCAGAATGCCGCATTCAGCCAGGTCAATGAAGCCCAGATGTGCATCTACATTCTCACTGTCTGTGCATGCGCTTCCATCCACAGCTGGATTGGGGCAATCCTGTTTTATGAAGACCACTGAACATAAAACATGAACGTCAAATTAGAATGATTCTCAAGGCAAGGAGGGGCTGCCTACTGTTAGCTTAGATTTTGAACCATGGGCTTCATCAAACTCCTTGATCCATGTGCGTGTTGCGTCCGGATGACCTGGGAGCCTCGGAAACAAGAGGCTTGATGCAAAGAGATGGAAACTGTCACTGTTCATGAATGCAGGCAGAAACAAACCCTCTGCATTGTTCTCTCCCAGCCCTACCATTGACAGCATTGCAGCCATGCCAATGGCAATCACACTATGGAACTCCTTGCCACAGGATGTGGTGATGGCACCTGGCCTAGATGCCTTTAAAAGGGAACTGGACAAATTTTTGGAGGAAAAGTCCATCACAGGTTACAAGCCATGATGGGTCTGTTTTTTAGAAGCCTCCTGGTTTTTAGAAGTAGGCTGTCTCTGAATGCCAGGGCACCAGGAAGCAGGTCTCTTGTTGTCTTGTGTGCTTCCTGGGACATTTTGTGGGCCACTGTGAGTTCCAGGAAACTGGACTAGATGGGCCTTTGGCCTGATCCAGCAGGGGTCTTCTTATGTTCTTATGTATTCCAGCTAAGCGTTCTGGCACTACCTCTTAGACTTATATGTGTCATTTGTTTGTGGAACTCCTTGCCACAGGATGTGGTAATTGTTTCTTGTGGGCTCCCTGAGGTATCTGGTGGGCCACTGTGAGATACAGGAAGTTGTACTAAATGGGCCTTTGGCCTGATCCAGCAGGGCTCTTCTTATGTTCTTATGTATTCCTGCTACGCATTCTGGCACTACCTCTTAGTCTTATGTGTGTCATTTGTCTGTGGAACTCCTTGCCACAGGATGTGGTGATTGTTTCTTGTGGGCTCCCTGAGGCATCTGGTGGTCCACTGTGAGGTACAGGAAGTTGGACTAGATGGGCCTTTGGCCTGATCCAGCAGGGCTCTTCTTACGTTCTTCTGACCAATGTGTTTTGTTGATACATATGTCGTACATTCATTCTGGCGAGCTCAAGAAAACAGCAAAAACTCCTTTAACAAAGTTCCTGAAAGCCTGGTAGTTTTTAAGGCATGGAAACAGCAATATTTGTTCTGACCTTCAGGAGCCCCACTGAGCCCAAGAATCTCTGTACCAAAAGAAGTAAAAGGAAGAGCATGAACTTTTTCCATTCAAAGATGTTCTGCAATTTTCACATTTTTGTTCTCAACCCACTTGCTAGTGTCATATGTGAGCGTTTCCGCCGAACGGATTTAATTTTTAATTTTCCCGAATCAGTGTTAACCAGGAAAAAGGTAATTCTTGTCAAGAGTATTCAAACTGTCAGAATTATCATTCAATCTAAAGCTGTTAGAATCTGTGCAAAAGTAATTACTGAAACTCTATTCAACTGTAATAATAACCTGCCACTGATGTCAGCAATTACTGGGAAAGTGTAATAGAAATCAAAGGAGCATTTTTCTCTGACAAGTACATTTCTAACTAAGGTTTACATTGGCTGAATAGTGTTGACAATGATGGTGTGCTGTATCACTCTTAATCACGCTTGGCATGACGTTAGAGGCGGTGAACTGCTCACATGGAGCAGCAAGACTAATGGCGAGCTTCATTTGACAGTGTCCACGCTCAGTCTTCATGGGGATGCGTTTTTGGAGATGCGCCACTGAAGGGTCACATGGCATGGCTGGCCTTGGATGCAGTTTCAACATAGATTGCAAATAACTTGGGTCACTGGTGTACCTGGGGAGGGTCTGGTGGGCCGCTGTGAGATACAGGAAGCTGGACTGGATGGGCCTTTGGCCTGATCCAGTGGGGCTGTTCTTATGTTCTTAACTACAATTCCCAGGAAGCCTTGCAGGTCTCTTGTTACCTGGTGTGCTCCCTGGGGCATTTGGTGGGCCGCCGTGAGATACAGGAAGCTGGACTAGATGGGCCTATGGCCTGATCCAGTGGGGCTGTTCTTATGTTCTTAACTACAATTCCCAGGAAGCCTTGCAGGTCTCTTGTTATCAGGTGTGCTCCCTGGGGCATTTGGCGTGCTGCTGTGAGATACAGGAAGCCGGACTTGATGGGCCTTTGGCCTGATCCAGCGGGGCTCTTCTTATGTTCTTATGGGACAACTGCACTGGGTGGCATACTTAACGGGCAGTGCTGTGCCACTGTCCACTCTCTTGTGGAGTCACCCAAGGCACACACTCAGCTCCAAGCAGCCAACTGCTTCCCCCTTTTCTTGGAAGCAAAAGAAACGGGGCGGCACTCAGAGCATCCGCAATTGCTTTCGGGTTGTGGGGTAGCAGCATTTGTGTTCCTGGCCTCCGGACGGCAGAAGAGCCAGGAATGCCAATGACTCCAGGACCTGAGAAAGACACTTGTGAATCACTACATTGGATTAATGCACTTAGATCAGTGTTCCAAACTTTCTTCCTTCAGAGCCAGCCCCTCTCTCTGCCAATCGCTCAAGGCAGCACACGATCACCACCTTTGTTCAGTTGCACACACATATTGGCAAACACTTGACCTTCTCTCTCCTGCCCCCTAATCTAGTGAGATCCAGGTCCTCATGACCCTGGTCCAGTGGTCAGGGAGGAGGGCAGATTAGGACTGAGAAGGGGACAGTATCTGCGACAGCAGCAACAGCTCACACCAATTTCTTAAACCCCTTTCTGGCCTCTCTTCCCTGACCTGGTGTTTGCAGACTTGCACCATCTGCAAGTCTGAGTAGACTCAGTGGCCCAGCACAGGCTTACCCTGGAGCAAGGGAACAAACATTTTCTTACCCTGATGATTGTTCCAGAGGTCGAAACACCCCCATGGTTTTCAGCAGATACCACATTGGCTCAGCTGCATTGTCATGAGGGGAGTTGTACAACAGGGGTGTTTGTCACACAGAAGTGGGTAAAACCTTGTTTTCTTCTACCTCAGAAGACGGGACTAGACCTAATGGTCTTAAGTTACAAGACAATTAGGAGAACGTTCTTAACCGGAAGAGCAGTTTGGTAATGGGACCAATTACTGAGGGAACCAGATGAACTGTCCTTCTCTTGAGGGTCCTCAAGAAGAAGCGTCATCTATTGGGGATGCTCCGACTCTGGATGTCCTACAATGAGGAGGGGTTTGGACTAGGTGGTCTACATGATCTCCCCCAACTTTGCTGTTCTCTTATTCTCTAGATTCTAGGGGTGGTCAACCTTTTGATTTTAGAACTCCTGGACCTTTAACAATTGTGTAGAAGATGGAATTTCAGCAGGTACAGCTTGTCGTCTCACGGATGACAAACCGCAGTGCTGAAATTCCCTCCGCTACACAATTGTTAAAGGTCCAGAAACCCTAAAGTTTCTCTCCCCCTTAGAGAATGCCTACTCCCGTACATTCCGGCTCGTCCTCTTAGGTCATCAGAGAAGGCCTTTTTACAAGTGCCGCCGCCTAGGGAGGTATGTGGGGCGGCGGCAAGAAATAGGGCCTTCTCAGTAGTGGCACCAACGCTATGGAACTCCCCCTTGACTTAAGAATGGCTCCCTCTCTTGAGACCTTTCGGCGAGGCCTGAAGACCCTTCTGTTTAAACAAGCCTTCTGAGTTCTCAGCCTTTTTAACATCTTTTTAACATCTTTTAATATTTATTACAGGCCTTGATTCTTTTATGACTTGCTGCTCTATGCTCTTTTTACCTATTTTTTATTCTGACTGCTGTTTTTTATGATGTGTTAATATGTTTTTTATTTGTTTTTAAATTATGTTTTTAATCTGTTGTAAGTTCGGGGAGAAAGGCGGGGTAAAAATAAAGTTGTTGTTATTATTATTATTATTATTATTATTATTATTATTATTATTATTATTATTATTATTATTATTAAAGTTGAACATTTGGCTACCCCTGTTCTAGAACCGGCCAGATTCACTTTTGTACGATTCATTTTTGCAGTTGTCAAGACCAGGCTTAGAAGAAATGGGGCCCAATTGGAAACATTTTTCACGGGGCCCCCAGGTCTGTAAAATCTTAGAGATATAAATAAAGTTCATTATAGACTTTATATCTCTATGGTAGAATGGAAAGCAATCAAAATGTGTGCTTAAAAAGTACATGTGAGTTAATGGACCAAATGGATCTAAGTAAGCACATTTTAATTTAAAATTGCATACATATAAGCCTATAAGAAAACAAAATGTATTGAATACCTTTGAAAAGTAAATAGTTACAAAATCATTTGTTTTTTTGTGACTGTGAAATGATTTCATAAAAATACTAATTTTATTATTTATTTTTACCCTAGTGTGGGGGGGCCTTAGGCATGGGACCCAATTGGAAGCAACTGGTCCAACTAGCTTAAAGCCGGCCCTGATGGTAGTCTACAACAGGGGTGCCCAAACCCCGGCCCTGGGGCCACTTGTGGCCCTCAAGGACTCCCAACGCGGCCCTCAGGGACACCCCAGTCTCCAATGAGCCTCTGACCCTCCGGAAACTTGCTGGAGCCCGCACTGGCCCAACTCAACTGCTCTCAGCATGAGGGCAACTGTTTGACCTCTCACGAATGAGGGCTGTTTGGCCCAGGATGAGGGCTGCCTCCACTGCTTGCTGTTTCACGTCTGTGATGCAGTAGTGGCAGCAAAGAAAAGGCCAGCCTTGCTTTGTGCAAGACCTTTTATAGGCCTTGAGCTATTGCAAGACCTTCATTCATTCATGTAAGTTCCACCTCTAGTATATTAATTTATGTAAATTTATGTACATTTATTCAAATTTTAAATGTAAATTAATTCTTTTTGTCCCCCGGCCCCCGACACAGTGTCAGAGAGATGATGTGGCCCTCCTGCCAAAAACTTTGGACACCCCTGGTCTACAAGACTTGATGACATATGTATTATTTATTGATTCAATTGATTTTTACCCTGCCTTTCCTCCTTGTTTAAGGATGCTCCCTTTCTGCAAGGCCCCTTTCAACTCTATGATTCTTGATGGGCTGCAGGGCCCTCTCCGACAATTCTGCGAAAAATGGCTGGAAGCTTTTGGAGATATAACTGGACATCTCTGTGAGAGTAAACATCTATTAAAACATTCTTCCATTTAAAATAAGATAAAATACACTATGGCAGTCTGTTTATGTGCAGCAGGTGGAGAAGAGGCTTCAGCAATGTGCCAATGGAGCAGGGAGTCAGGCAGTCAACCTTCAAATGAGAATTGGGATGTTCTATGTATGGGTGTTGCTCTTTTCATCTGTGAAGTTTTGGAGGGCATTTGCCACTGTGGCCGGTTTACTGGATATTAAGGTGACCAAATGGGCACCACTGAATCAGCAAATCCCAACTAGATAAGCAGCACTTGGCTTTGAGAGGCATCATTTCAATCCCCCCCTTTCCTGCCCAGCCATTTCCCATGAACAATCACTCAGAAATTGGTAGTTAAATCAAGTTACGAGATTTGACTGCACGGCAGCGAGGCCAACATCTGCCTTGCATATTTGCAGTTTCCTACATCATCACGCAGCAGAGCTTCCTATTGTTCCAGGAATCGGTCAGGCATATAATAGAGTTCCAATGAGTTCAAATCTCCTGTGCTGTGGAGGGCTTTCGTGAGCTGCTTCTCTGCCATATTGTGGATTAGATTTTCCCTTTCAGCAATTTTTTTTTTTTACAAAGGGGAGGGGAGTTGACTGGTAAGTGATCTGGTTTAATCTAGTCTATTGCTTTCCCTACTCCCTTCTTGAAGAACGTTCTAACCCAAACAGAACCAAAAGTGGGTTCTTCACCAGCTTGGATGATTTACAAGGCTTCTTGAAAGACCCGGTGGCTACCTAAGGGCAGCATTTTGCAGAGGGTGGTGCTATTTGTCACAGCACATGCAGATGTCAAGGAAAAGGATGTCGTGCAAGGAAAGGCCCATAGCCAGGGAGACAGACCAGGGACAGACTGCACTTGCTCCCAGTGTGGAAGGGATTGTCACTCCCGAATCGGCCTTTTCAGCCACACGAGATGCTGTTCCAGAACCACCTTTCAGAGCACAATACCAGAGTCTTTCGAGACTGAAGGTTGCCAACATGCATGCAGATATCAATTCCAGGTGATTGGGAGCCCTGGGAAAAGTCCTTCACTAAGCCCCCAAATGCCCCCCTGATGGTTCAATGAGCATGACCACTGCCACCAGTGTTGGCCCAAGACCAAATGGCACCTGAAGCAATAAGCCAAAAGCTACCCACCTTACCCAATTATGTGCCAGCAACTGCCCGTCCCACTCTTCTAGCTCAGCGTTTTGTGCTGCCCCCACTCACCCATGTTTCATGCGAACATGAAACTTGTAGGTTCTGTCCAAGGCAGAGATAGGGGGAAACTGAATAGATGGACTGACTTCATTTTCTGAAAGCAGGAGATACATGTAAGGTGTGGCATTAAGCTGGTTGTACATATTCATGTATATAGGATTTACTCAGACCTTTAACAAACGTGGGTAAATTATGAATGCAGCCCATTGTTGCAATAACATTCTCACCTCCAATCTGACATCTGAAAGGAGTTCAAGGGTTGAACGATTCAATGGCGAAGAAAAAAAAGGTTATGGAAAAATTCCCATTATTTCACTGAGATTCTTTAAAATGGGACTTCCAGTGATTAAAATGACAGGCTGCAGTTTGGTACACCAGATGGGAGTAGGTTCCACTGAAGTTAGTGGGACTTACTTCCGAGTAGATGTGTATAAGATAGGGCTGTAAGACTGAAAGCAAGTTACACGTCGCTGTCCCTCCCATCTTCAAAAATCCAAGAAAGAGGAATTTAACCCTTTCCTTCAGGTGAGGGTTGGAGGCACAGATGGCCTTCAACCCGATAGCACATCTGTTTCAATTCCACTCCGTGCTTTGGAAACTTTGGCCAAGAATAACTGAGTCTGGCAGGCAGATGTCCTTTGAGCACATTTCGGTGTGCTGAAGGAAACCTTAGGAATGAACTAGCCAATGGCAAAATAATACATGGGACTTCGATGATGGGAGCTATGTTTTGCCTCTTCAATTCCCACCTCTTTACTTTTGACCTCTAAATCATGACCGAAAGATTACACCTAATTTGCTGGAGGAATTAATTTTTCAAAGTAAATTATGCAAGCTGCAGAAGACAACACATGATCGTTGTCATCCTCGGGATAAATAACAGTACTTTTGCTGAACTACCAATTCAGCAGATCCCCAAATGCTTTTAGGCGTTAACCCTTGAATTTATGTCTTCATCCTTTTGGCTGCCCCATCCACACCAAAGACTTGGGGTGAATGACAAGAGACTAAAAGAACAGGAAATAAAAATCTATATGGCATCTTTTTTTAACCTTCTTCCCTCCAAAGTTTCACATATATACCGGCCGGCCTCTCTCTCTATATATGTTGTTGGCAACCTTCAGTCTCAAAAGACTCTGGTATCGCGCTCTGAAAGGTGGTTCTGGAACAGCGACTAGTGTGGCTGTAAAGGCCAATTCGGGAGTGACAATCCCTTCCACACTGGGAGCAAGTGCAGTCTGTCCCTGGTCTGTCTCCCTGGCTATGGACCTTCCTTCTTTGCCTCTTTGCCTCAGACTGTTGGCCAAGTGTCTCTTCAAACTGGGAAAGGCCATGCTGCACAGCCTGCCTCCAAGCAGGCCGCTCAGAGGCCAGGGTTTCCCACTTGTTGAGGTCCACTCCTAAGGCCTTCGGATCTCTCTTGCAGATGTGCTTGTATCGCAGCTGTGGTCTACCTGTAGGGCGCTTTCCTTGCACGAGTTCTCCATAGTGGAGATCCTTTGGGATCCGGCCATCATCCATTCTCACGACATGACCGAGCCAACGCAGGCGTCTCTGTTTCAGCAGTGCATACATGCTAGGGATTCCAGCACGTTCCAGGACTGTGTTGTTTGGAACTTTGTCCTGCCAGGTGATGCTGAGAATGCGTTTCAATTATCCGTGAATCTGGGGGTCCTCTTCCTGTTAACCTCAATTGCATCTTGTCAAGCATTCAGCCTGCATGTCGCTATAAGCTGGTAGTCCAGTGGTTCTCCGTATTTTTTTTTTTTTTTTTTACTTGTGGGTCCTTTGACCTACTGGGCCATTCATCACAGCTACAATCCTATACATTGTATAGGGTGGTGGGCTTACCGTGAGAATTCCATGGGTCCCTGCTGGTTTCTGTGGTGCCCTAGAGAGCCAGGTCTCACCATGTGCGTGTTATATGATTGCAGCCTAAGAAACGTTATGGGATTTTTCTTGTTTCTGTTTTGCACCTTTTTACTCTCCAAGATAGTAATGAATTTTTTTCTTGAATAATCAAATAGGATTTAAGATAGAGGGGGGAAAAAACCCAGCAATCCTCTCATTGGATTCCACCTTCTTGAGCAGTCAGCTCCAGTGGCTTTTTCCCTATGCAGCTATTAGGTGAAATGTGCATGTTAAGGTGTAGTGGGAACTTTTCAAATGCAATGTGAGTACAATCACCAATCTTGTCTCTGCCCTCCTACCACCAGCCTATCTGCATCGGCGACTGAATTAAGGCCCATTAAAATGACTTTGATATGTGGCTGGGTTTGATGTGGGGTTCCCACCCACCCCCCGGCTTCCATTAGTCCTCTGACTGCTATTTGCTATTTTTAAATGAGATATGCTATTATGGAATATGATTATCCTGTCCTTCAGACATTTCAAATACCCTGTTCCAACCTGTTCAGCTTCAGAAGCTTCTCCAGGTAGAAGTCAAAAGAATCTCAAGTGAGGCAAATTGCAATTATTCTCGTTGTACATATGGAGGAATTGGGGGTTATTAGTCGTTATGAGCTTAAGCGGCATATTGTCATTGCCTTATACCAGTGGTTCCCACTGGTGGATCGCGACCTGATTTTTGGTGGGTCACCAAAAAGTGATGGAAAGATCAGATAACTAATTGCCTCAAGCCCTGCGGCTATTCAAAAATCAGATAGGGTCGCTGCTAATTACCCTGCTAAGAGCTCAGCTCCTGCAGTTTGCAAGGTAGCTAGCTGCTAAGTGTTCTGCAAGGAGCTGAACTCCTGAAGTTTGCAAGCATATGTAAATACAGCGAAATAAAGTTTGAGTGTCTTTTTTCTGGTTATTATCACTTATAAATAAATAAATAAATTTTCTAGAACTCCTTTTTTTAAAAAGTCTGGTAAACCTGGGGGGTCCCGACAGAGTGTTGTTTTAAAAAGTGGGTACTGGTGCTACAAAGTTTGGGAACCACTGCCTTATATAGTACTGAGTCAGATCACTGGTCCATCTAAATCAGTGTTTGGTTATCCAGGGTTTGGGGCAAGGGTCTTTCCCTGTCCTACCTGGACATGCCAAGGATGAACCAGGCATCTTCTCTATGCAAAATGGAGGCTTTAACATTGAGCTATGGCCATAACTCCACCAAGAGCACCTGCCCCGTGTCAGAGACTTGGATGCATTCTGAAGCACATGCGTTGGCTGCCCCTCTGCAGGAGGGGCAGCTCCCCGTACCAAACAGTTGCCTCCTCAAAGATCCCCCTCTGTTGACATCGGTTGGCCAGCCCATTTATGCAGGATGGCTTTAAATGTCGAAGAGTTCCTTAATTTATTGTGAATGTGCACGATTAGGGCTGCCCACCCAATATGCGCTTCAGCAATGCATTGTGGGTCTCCTTACAATACTGGTCCACTATCTCCTTTCCCCACTGGTTGGCTGCAGCTCACGTTTTTCTCAAGAATTGCGTGTCTTTTAAAAATCATGCCTCCCACGTAATAAGGCCCTACTCCTAGAGCAACTACCATACCTATAAGAGCACAGTGCTTTTATTGCAGAGCATGCGAGATGCAGGACCGGCCAGCTTCATGGCTAGACCTGCATCTTTCACTGAGGCAATCCCTTTCCAAAGGACAGGCCAGCCTCATGGGTGGACCCTCTGAGAGGCTCTGGTCGTTGCCCAATGAGGGAGCTGGCTGGCCCCATGTTGTCACAGTTGGTAGGCTTGCCTTAAAAGCAGTGCTTTTAAAAAGAGGAGTTTTTCCAAGGATGTGGCTGTCGCTAAGTTGAACAGCACCCCGTTTGCCTGTATGGTCCCAATCCCTGACACCTCCAGGAAGGACGGGGGAAGACCCCTGCCTGAAGCCTAATAGATCTGCTATGAGTGGCGTAGCTAAGAGGGGGTAGGAAGGTACATTTCCCTGGGTACCACCCTTGCAGGGGTGTCTTAGAGGCCTCTGAAAAGCAGTTCCAACTTTCTGCAGAAATCAGAAGTGTCTTTTGTATGCCTCTAAGAGGCCTTCGGAGGCTTTCTCTTGCTGCTGCCTCTTGCTCGCCTCCTCAAATCCCTTCCCTCCTGCATTTAGCACCTGCTCCAGAATCTCTCCTGGGTATCTATGGAAGGTGGTCAATCAGAGTGTAAGTACTTCACTGTCTTTTTCCCTTCTAGCATCTTTCTAGTGGGGGCTGTGAGCCTTCCAGAGCCTCATTATGAGACGTTCTGAGGCCCAGAGGTTGTTAAAATTTGGGGGAGGGGGGTGTTAAGGGGCATGGAGTTTATTAAAAAATTTTACACTCTCACATAACACCAGAACCAGGGGACATCCACTAAAATTGAGTGTTGGGAGAGTTAGAACAGACAAGAGAAAATATTTCTTTACTCAGCGTGTGATTTGTCTGTGGAACTCCTTGCCAAAGGATGTGGTGATGGTGACTGGCCTGGACGCCTTTAAAAGGGGATTGGACAAGTTTCTGGAGGAAAAATCCATTTCGGGGTACAAGCCATGATGTGTATGCGCAACCTCCTAATTTTAGAAATGGGTTATGTCAGAATGCCAGATGCAAGGGAGGGCACCAGGATGCAGGTCTCTTGTTATCTGGTGTGCTCCCTGGGGCATTTGGTGGGCCACTGTGAGATACAGGAAGCTGGACTAGGTAGGCCTATGGCCAGATGCAAGGGAGGGCACCAGGATGCAGGTCTCTTGTTATCTGGTGTGCTCCTTGGGGCATTTGGTGGGCTGCTGTGAGATACAGGAAGCTGGACTAGATGGGCCTATGGCCTGATCCAGTGGGGCTGTTCTTATGTTTGTGCCCCTGGGTTGCCAGATGCCTTAACCATGCCACTATCTGATACCTATCAGAATGGATAGTGTTGGGCTAAGCTTCCAATGTCCCCCAGCAGGACACAGTTCCTTCCCTCCTTTTTTTTCTCCCCACCAGCAAGGCTGCAGCAAAGAGGGGAGTGGGGGGAAGATAAAGCAGGAATGTAGTCAAACTGCTGGTTTTCCTTATTGAGGAGCTCTCCACTATATTGCTGGCGGTGCCTCTGGGGAGAAGTAGAAGTTGGAAGTTGAGCTCCCAAAAAACAAACAGCACCTCTGATTAGTATCTCATTTTGCAAGCCTTCCTGCTTCATTTGTTTTCCAGATGGGTGAAATAAAAGGTCAACCACCCTGAGGGCAGCCAATCTGATTGGAAAGAAATGTGATTTCTGCAAAGGGAAATTTGCTAAAATACCCATAACCAAGAAATGAAAAGCATTTTAAGAAATTGACAGTGCAGGTTAATCTTCCATGTAATTTTTCTTATGGAATTTCTGACCTTTTTTTCCTTTTTTCCTTTTTTCCTTTTTTTTTGAGGGGGGGGGGGGAATATCTAAAATAAACTTTAACTCGGCTCAAGCACAAAGTGAAGCCATCTGGCCCAGCTCCTCTGTTACTGTAATTTTTATTACGATGTCATCCTTACCATGGTTGTGAACTAGATGAAAAACCAAATTATACATTTTCCCTTTAAGAAGAAAGCCAAATTTAATTGAATAAACAAAGAATTTGGTGGCACATTGAAGGTTCACAAGTGGCTTATGTCACAATAATATTGGCAACCTTTAAAGTGCCACTGGGTGGTGTAATGGTAATTATGAAGCGTCCAAGCTCATCATGAACTCATCATCCAAGTTCCCTACCCACCCACCCACCAACCCCTGCAGCCATGCCCCACTAACACTACAGTATACAAAAATAATCAACTCTTTATTTCTTTATTTGAGTGCCATCTCCTCCTGCTCTGAAACATATTACAGGCCCGCCTGCATTATCCGCGGATTTGGTACCCATGGATTTCTTTATCCGCGAATCCCCAGGGGACACTGGGGGACATGCACAGGAATGTGACACCACTACTGGTCAAAATTTTATTATTATTATTATTATTATTATTATTATTATTATTATTATTATTATTATTATTATTTATTAATTTATACCCCGCCTTTTTGCCCCATGGGCACAGAGTAGTAGTAGTTGGCAACCTTCAGTCTCGAAAGACTATGGTATCGCGCTCTGAAAGGTGGTTCTGGAACAGCGTCTAGTGTGGCTGAAAAGGCCGATTCGGGAGTGACAATCCCTTCCACACCAGGAGCAAGTGCAGTCTGTCCCTGGCCTGTCTCCCTGGCTATGGGCCTTCCTTCTTTGCCTCTTAGCCTCAGACTGTTGGCCAAGTGTCTCTTCAAACTGGGAAAGGCCATGTTGCACAGCCTGCCTCCAAGCGGGCCGCTCAGAGGCCAGGGTTTCCCACTTGTTGAGGTCCACTCCTAAGGCCTTCAGATCCCTCTTGCAGATGTCCTTGTATCGCAGCTGTGGTCTACCTGTAGGGCGCTTTCCTTGCACGAGTTCTCCATAGAGGAGATCCTTTGGGATCCGGCCATCATCCATTCTCACAACATGACCAAGCCAAAGCAGGCGTCTCTGTTTCAGTAGTGCATACATGCTAGGGATTCCAGCACGTTCCAGGACTGTGTTGTTTGAAACTTTGTCCTGCCAGGTGATGCCGAGAATACGTCGAAGGCAGCGCATGTGGAAAGCATTCAGTTTCCTCTCCTGTTGTGAGTGAAGAGTCCATGACTCGCTGCAGTACAGAAGTGTACTCAGGACGCAAGCTCTGTAGACCTGTATCTTGGTATGTTCCGTCAGCTTCTTGTTGGACCAGACTCCCATGGGCACAAGATTTTATTAAATCTTGGTACTTTTGAATAATGCCATCATGTTACATATCAATTGATGTGCAATTTAATGCAGAAGGCAATGAAACAAGCCACATTGAAATATCTCTATTCTATCAAAAGTTGCAGCCAAAAAACCAGTGGAGTGGAGCACTGCCTAGGGCAGGGGTGCTCACACGTTTTTGGCTTGAGAGCTACTTTGAAACCCAGCAAGGCCCGGAGATCTACCAGAGTTTTTTTTTATAATGTTCGCTCCATCATAACATATAACATTTATGTGTACAATGTATGTTGGTGTACCTTGAGCCCCACTGAGTATAGCAGGACTTACTCCTGAGTAGACATGCCTAGGATTAGGCTGTGAGGCTGCAATCCTAGCCACACTTACCTGGGAGTAAGCCCCATTGAGTACAATGGGCCTTACTCCCGGCATTTCCTCCCAGAGGCACCTGAAGGGGGGGGTCGGCACTCCGCGATCTACTCATTTTGCCTCGCGATCTACCGGTAGATTGCGATCCACCTATTGAGCACCCCTGGCCTAGGGCATTGTCCCACTCACTGCATGGGAGGAGGTCTATTGTGGGGGTGGCACACTGGCCTCCAATGCAAACCCTAGCAGTGCCACTGGGTCTTACACACCTCTACTTTTGAATATATTCCAAGATGTCTCAAGCGGGGGAGAGTTATATTTAAGAATTAAAAAGTACCGACGCCCCACCACCACCGCATTAGGTATGCTACATTTAAAACATAATGTGTACGTTCTGTATAACTAGTTCAGCGAGATGGCTTTAACACAGCCATTTTCAACCACTGCGCCGTGGCACACCGGTGTGCCGCAAATGGTCCCCAGGTGTGCCGCGGGAATTTGGGAGAGGGTCATTTATCAAGAGGACCGTTGGGGGGGGTGAGCCCCCATTTGACAGCACAGTGTGCCTTGTCAATTGTTCAAAGAGCTGATGGTGCGCCTTGACCATTTTAGTGCCTTGCCAGTGTGCCGCGAGATGAAAAAGGTTGAAAAATCACTGCTTTAACCTGATAACAAATGTTTGTGTTGAAAGACCCACATTTTCTGTTTTGGTCCAATGGCTCTCCAGTGATGTCATTCCGGTCACAGTGGTTTGTCACTGGAAAAGAGAGGATCTACTTTTCTTTTTCAATGGAAAAATAACTCTGGAAAGCCTTCAAAGGTATCCTAGATCAAAGTTTCATAAAGATGATTTTGTGGTTGTTGTCGGGGCCTTTGTGTTTGTGTGGATTTTCTGCTGATTATGCTGGAGCAATATTATGAGACAAAGAATTTATGCATAATGGGCATAAATCTTTCTATATGAGCCACCAGAGAGGCAAGAAAAATGGTTTCTGTCAAGGATGTACATGCAGAAATGCATTAAACAACAGCCCTCTATAGTTCAGAGAACCAGGTTCTCAATGTAGATTTGGGGGGATAATGAAGAATGAAATTAGTGCTTTGACAACGCGTTAAACCTTTCCTGGGCTTTCCGCTGGCATATTTTTATAGCTTAGGAGGATAAATGGTGGGGATCATAAATTTCTTCAACTTTTCAGCTGATCTTCCAAAGTAAAATGCAAGGAAGCCTCCGCTGTGCGATACTACACAACAGAAGTTGTTATTCATCTGGGATTCCGTACCATCACTGTAACTTCCAATTAGGGAAACATACATTAAACGTTGCTGTACCGCTACTACGGGAGGCCTGGCGGTAGCTGGTGATTAATGGCTGTTCATTTGCTACAATCACTCACATTTTCTGCACACAGGTCTTAACAGAGTCATTTGTGAATTGTCAACACCCAAATTTCGGCAACCGCCAGCGATCAATCAAGGGGGAGTGTGGTGTTTTCACTTGTGGCTGTGACTTTGTTAATTACACTGCGCTGTCTTCCGTTTCTGCTGAAATGAGTACAATTTTTTTTTTCAGGGGTGGGGAAAAAAAACCCACCAAATGTTGTTGATGAAACTGATTTAAGGGGGAATAGTGGTGGAGGGAGAAGAATCATAAAACTAAAATATGCTGCCTTTTTTTCACAGTCGTATAAAGGAAGGTGTGATGCGATCAAAGTTTACCATCCCTCTTCCTTCTCTTCTCTGTGTCTTTTGTATTGCTAGTGCATGTTGTCTTGAAAATTGTTTTGCTGCTAAAGCCACACTTTTCTAAACAAAACATAGAAAGCACAGAGATTAAAAGACACACACACACACACAACTTTTCTCCAGATAACCACCTATAACTATCATTATAAAAGTAGGTCTGAGTATAGAGTCTCAGGCTGGTGTGTCTAACTTTGGTCATCATTATTTTGCAATATAATGACTTTCTGTACATGATAGCAGAAGGGATGCTGACCTTGTGTGTGTGTGTGTGTTCATATCTTCAATATATAATTCTTCATTTCGGGAGAGATTTTGAGAGGACAAGGACAAGCCACGTTCACAAATTCCAAGCGAGTATTGAATTCAAGAAGGCTACTTCTTAGAGACCCTTGACAGTTAGGAAGCCCTCTTACATACCATGCGCCATCATGGTACAGTTTGCCTCAAGACAAAAGGAAAGATTTCTTTACCCAGTGCATGATAAATCCGTGGAACTCCTTGCCACAAGATGTGGTGATGGCACCTAGCCTCGATGCCTTTAACAGGGACTGGACAGATTTATGGAGGAAAAGTCCATCACAGGTTGCACTAGAGGAGCGCACAGATGGAAGCTTCTGGATCCTAGTGTGTTGCATGACACTGTCACGCTCACCGATGCGGCAATCAAATGCAGCAAGGCCACCGGCACAATCTCTGGTGTCCAGGCACAAAGGCTGGTGGCAAGATCAGTGCCCACCAGTATCAGTTGAATTAGTGGCAGGGACAGGCAGTGGGAGAGACAAGAAAGGGATGAGGAGGAACAGAGGTGTTTCTGGGTAAGGAGGGAGGCTGAACAGGCAAGGGACGGGTCAGGATTGGTGACACTCACGTGTGGCTGTATCCTATCCTCCTTCCGTCTCCCTTTCCCGCTCTGTTACTCTCCTTGGTTCTGCAAAATAGCTTAACTCAGTGACTATGCTGGCGAAGAAAGGAATGGATTGAAAGGCAAAGAACTTATTTTGTTTGTTTTATTTGTTGGGACTTCATCCCTTTTTTTAAAAAAAAACTTTTTGGATTCAGTGAGGCTCTGCCTCCCCTTCCTCCTCTGACTGCATGTCCCTGGTGTATGGGAACCGTGGAAGATCTGGCAAGGAGATCGAGTGTGGTGTCTGCAGTGGCCCCTTTAAGGGTTAAGGCCTGGCCTTTCTGCAAGAGATGTGCTGCACAGCTGCAGCCACTAGAGGCAAGGAGATCCCTCAGGATATAAGGAGCACCTGAGATAGAAAGGAGGGTGGGTTGTAGGAGGAGTGAATGTTTGAAGGACAGGCAGGCAGGCAGGCATCTGACCTTGGACTGTGACCTGGCATATTGTTTCTGGACTGTGATTTGGCACCTTGCATTGACTAACTGGCTTACCTGGACTTTGACCTTGGACTGTGACCCGGCATATTGATTTTGGACTGTGATTTGGCACCTTGCATTGACTAACTGCTTACCTGGACTTTGACCTTGGACTGTGACCTGGCATATTGTTTCTGGACTGTGATTTGGCACCTTGCATTGACTAACTGGCTTACCTGGACTTTGACCTTGGACTGTGACCCGGCATATTGATTTTGGACTGTGATTTGGTAATCTGCATTTATTGGACTGGGACCTGTGCTTACTGCCCTGGTGAGTTAACAAAGGGAAACTAACCAGCCTTAAGCAGGCATGATACCCAGTGGGGAGGAGCTGTGATACAACACCTGGTCACAGGGAAACAGTGGGGTATTTGCAAGGGTGGAACGCATAGCTTCTACTGTCCCTTTTGCTCTCTACTCTAGCACTGAGTGCATCATTGCAAGAAGAACAAATATGCAGCCCAGGAGGCTTAGATCAATACTGACTAGGATTGCCAGATTTGACCTGGAGATGGGGTTTTATCCATATCTTCAGGCACTTCCAAAGGAGGAGTAAAATTTCAGCAGATGAACCAGAACCAAGGAGGTAAGCAATGTTATATTTGGATTGAGCATCCACAATTCACTGTGGACTCCATGTCCATCAGGCACAACCTTTGAGGCACAAGGCATGTGCCCATCATAGACATTCCTCATCATAGACAGAGACACCTGCGTTGGCTCGGTCATGTCGTGAGAATGGATGATGGCCGGATCCCAAAAGATCTCCTCTATGGAGAACTCGTGCAAGGAAAGTGCCCTACAGGTAGACCACAGCTGCGATACAAGGACATCTGCAAGAGGGATCTGAAGGCCTTAGGAGTGACCTCAACAGGTGGGAAACCCTGGCCTCTGAGCGGCCCGCTTGGAGGCAGGCTGTGCAGCATGGCCTCTCCCAGTTTGAAGAGACACTTGGCCAACAGTCTGAGGCAGAGGCAAAGAAGGAAGGCCCATAGCCAGGGAGACAGACCAGGGACAGACTGCACTTGCTCCCGATGTGGAAGGGATTGTCACTCCCAAATCGGCCTTTTCAGCCACACTAGACGCTGTTCCAGAACCGCCTTTCAGAGCGCGATACCAGAGTCTTTCGAGACTGAAGGTTGCCAACATTCAGACATTCCTCTGGTACTAGCTCATCTTGTGTCCGCCTCTGTTCCCTCCAGGTTACCAGCAGACTCTAGCTCAGCACTCTGATCTACCGAATCGTACCTCTTAGCTTTGAAGTTCTGTCCTTTGAGCCTCGAGGTGGAGATTCCCATAGACCCAGTAACCTGAATTCTGTCTGATTTCAAAATTGTAGAGCTGTGAGCCAGGGTGCTACATCATCCTCCCCAGATCCCTTTACAGCCTCATTCATTGAAACCCTGATCATTCAGTCTGTTTCTGTGCTGGTGTTGACATCATTGTAGCTATTTCTACCTGTAGTTCAGCTCTCCTTATTAATTTGCCTTGGAGTGCATTAAAGGAAAAAAAAAAAATACTATGTAATGGGATTTCTGCTGTTTCTGAGACTGCCAGTTTAACAAACACATCAGTGAGTTTTCCAGTGTCACCTGTGTGTTGTTTTTTTTTTTTTTAAATTCCTTTCTTAATTTCCATATTCTTAATTAAATATTGCTCTAATTATATACTCTGCACAATGGTTTTATGCCCTCTGGTTCCTTCAGTCTTCAAATATTTGCCCACTAATTTTGGGCTCCCCTGTCAAGCATCATCAGATGTTCAAATCTTTTAACCTTATACCTTAAATTATTCCCACCAAGCCTCTAATCATATTCTCTGCTAGCCTGTGATCTTCCTCCAGTTTGCCAGTATTATCAAGGTATCTAGGGGTGCCATCTAGAGGTGCCACCCAGAGATTCCACCTTTCGCATTCACTGTGCTGCAGAATTGTGACGAGGGGTGATTGCTTTTGCCCACACATTTTTCTCCGACCATCACCGCCCAATTTCCCCATCTTGCTGTACTGAATAGCACTTTTACTATTCATTGCTACACAGCAAGCAATTAAGAGGAGTAGGTGACAGGATTTGGTGGGGGGGGATAACTGGACCTGTGGGGTGAGGACGGGCAGGGGAATCCATAACTGGTGCGTGTCATGCTTTAGCAGCAGACAATAGGACATCCCCAGGTTGTCACCTATCAATCATGGTATCCACCTAGGGCCTAGATCAGGGGTGTCCAAAGTTTTTGGCAGGAGGGCCACATCATATCTCTGACACTGTGTCAGGGGCCGGGGGAAAAAATAATTAATTTACATTTAAAATTTAAATAAATTTACATAAGTTTACATAAACAAATATATTAAAGATGAACTTATATGAATGAATAAAGTTCTTGCAATAGCTCAAGGTCTATAAAAGGCCTTGCTCAAAGCAAGGCTGGCCTTTCCTTTGCTGCTGCTACTGCATCACAGATGTGAAACAGCAAGCAGTGGAGGAAGCCCTCATCCGACATCTCACGTGAGAGGTCAAACAGTTGCCCTCACACTGAGAACAGTTGCGTCAGGCCAGTGCGGGCTCCAACAAATCTCCGGAGGGCCAGAAGCTCATCGGAGACTGGGGCTCCCTGAGGGCCGCATTGAGAGGCCTTGAAGGCCGCAAGTGGCCCCAGGGCCGGGGTTTGGGCACCCCTGGCCTGGATTCTAGGGCGTTTTACAGGAATGGGATGGGAGGGGGCATGTGTTGTGATGGCTTTGGTCATTCCTGGAAGATTGGACCTAGAAAACATTACTGCTTTGCCCCTTGACATTGGCCTATATAGGATGCTGCAAGGTTCCGTCTTGTCTCTCCCATGTTCTTTATCTATATGAAGCCACTGGGGTGAAGTTGCCCAGAAGTCTGGGCAATATATTTTTTTAATGCATTGAGCTGAGCTGACAGTTTGCATTGTGTATTGTGCTTCTGATAAAATTTTGGCTGCCCATATTGCAATGCTATTATTAATCAACCAAAATCTGGATATGAGTAGTGATGAATGGAACACACACACACACCCAAGTTGAACTCCACAGCAAATAATTTGGGGCAAAACTGTTGAGATTTGGATGCAGCACCACCTACAGGACTCCAGAGGGCAGTTTATTGTCACCTGAGACCATCTCAGTCCAGGAGAAGGATGTTCTGTACCAGTGCTCCATGCCCATCAGGTCCATCCTCACCAGACTTCCACACAAAGAGAACAGCTCAAAGGTTCCCTGTTCCCTGTACTAGGGCAATAATTCTCAAACTGTGGGTCGTGAATCAATTTCAGGTGGGTCCCCATTCATTTCAATGTGTATTTTATTTTTAATATGATGCTACCATACTGTATGACTGTATTTGGGGAACTTTGAACAGGCTACTATGTATATGCTTTTAACAAGGATAGTCAATGGGGTTGCAGCCTTTGAGATGTTTGGGGAATTTTTTTAAAAACAGATCACCAACTGCATGGGAGGGTTATGAAAGTTCTTTATTTTAAATAGATTTTTATACTTATTGTAAACTTTTGATTTACTTAGGTCATTTGATTTGATTTTGTCATATGGGGGTGTAAATATTTTCCTGCTTGATGATGTCATTGCTGGTCATGACATCATTTCTAGGTTAATGACATAACTACCAGTGGGTCCTGACAGGTTGGCATTCTAAAAAGTGGATACCAGTGATTAAAAAAAAAAAAATTCCTGCTTGATGATGTCACATCTGGCTATGACATTACTTCCAGGTTAGTGACATCACTACCTGTGGGTCCTAACAGATTGTCATTCTAAAAAGGGGATTGGACAAGTTTCTGGAGGAAAAATCCATTACGGGGTACAAGCCATGATGTGTATGCGCAACCTCCTGATTTTAGAAATGGGTTATGTCAGAATGCCAGATGCAAGGGAGGGCACCAGGATGAGGTCTCTTGTTATCTGGTTATCTTGTTATCTGGTTATGAGGTCTCTTAGTTATCTGCTCCCTGGGGCATTTGGTGGGCCGCTGTAAGATACAGGAAACTGGACTAGATGGGCCTATGGCCTGATCCAATGGGGCTGTTCTTATGTTCTTATAAAGTGGGACCCCGGTGATAAAAAGTTTGAGAACAAATGTACTAGGAACTTTGATCATATTCAGAAGATGTATGTGATCAACTTTCAGCTGTTAAGTATTTCTTATGAAACCTTAACCAAGTCTCTGGTCCTCTGTGTGTGTTCTATTGATAGCAACTAGCCTGAGTGGTGGGATATCTTTACCATAGAAAGGGGCTGTTTCCCCCCCCCCCCGGGTCAACAAAAACATGGCCTTCCTTCAGAATATAAAGTGATGTTCCCCAAAGCAGTCGGTTTGCCCATGGTAATTATTTAGATTTGTAATGAACAGGCATTTTCTAAGCCTGACACTGTTGCCATAATTTCAGGCAGATATCCCAATTTGATGTGCTGTTTTTCTCATGGACTGAGTACTTCCAGTGAATCAAACCCAGTGTCACAAGTGCCCTCTCCTGGCAAAATGATATGCGACAGACTTTCTCTGCTGGGGGCCCCTTGTAAAGGGAGAAGGAAACATGAATTTCCAGATGGGTTCCCCTCTGCAGGAACATTTTTTTTTTTACCCCTGGGGAAATCCCAGTTGGTTTGATAACAATGGCAAAGTGAAAATATTATTTATGGTATTCCTATCACTTACCTCATTTGCACCTCTCTTATGTTAAATAAGAGGGTGGAATGATGATGACTAAGGTATCTGGATAAGGCAGTGTTTCTCAATCTGTGGTTTGGGACCAACTAGGTGGGTCGTGAGCCAATTTCAGGTGGGTCCCCATTCATTTCAAGGTGTATTTTATTGTTGATATATTAGACTTGATGCTACCATGGTATGTGACTGCATTTGGGGAAATGTTGCAGATCTGTACTTTTAACAAGCTACTATGTATATTCTTTTAACAATGATCAATGGGACTTACTCCTGGATAAGTGTGGGTAGGATTGCAGCCTAGGCTTGTTAAAAAATTTTCCCGCTTGATGATGTCACTTCCAGTCATGACATCACTTCCGGTGGGTCCTGACAGATTCTCATTCTAAAAAGTAGGTCCTAGTGCTAAATGTGTGAGAACCACTGGGATAAGGTAGTCACTGTTGTCATCTTCCAGTAAAATAGCCTGATTTCTTTTCCTTCCCACACCACTTTCCAGCAGCCCCAGTACTGGCTCTGTGGATTTGAATGGCTGTTGTGAATTTTGACAGTAGTTATCAAATCTTCCCTACAGAGGGGTTGATTGTCCAAGGTACGATGGTCAAACGTTTCACATTTTGCAATCAACCCATTTGTATTTCGTTTGAGAAATTCCAAAAGAAATCTGTCCACGAAGAGATGAAGTTGGACTAGCCCGGAGCTTGCTGGACATGTTGATCCAATTACCCTGATCCACTCATATCCTTCAGTTCCCCCCTCCCCAAAAATCAATTTTCATTTTAGCTCAAGGGACTTCCCTCTCCCCAGCCTCCACTTTTGCTAATGCAGAGAAACATCTGTAACTATATTTTAGATGCTTTGTTTCAGGAAATTTCTGTCCCTTTTTTCCTCCTTCTCGAAGAATATTGGATTCTTACAGATTTATGCATTTTTATTTTTTTTTGCAACTTTTTCCATCTAATGGTGCTCAGAATCTTAATTCTGGATGCACTTATCCGGCTGAACTTCTGAAGCCCAAAGGGGACAAAAACCCTAGTAGGCTGACCAGGTTTAAAAAGGCTACCATATACAACTTCAAGCCAGCATTTTTGTGATGAGTTGGGGGGTCAAGGCTTGGTTACAGAATCAAGCCCTAAGTGAAAGCCCAGATAGGGTTCAGAACAAAGATGGCCTGTGGGTATTAGATGGTAGGATAATTGGAATATAACCAACTGTGCCGGTGCCAGATTGCCTGAGGCCATGGGGGCAAAGCTCTGTGGTGAACTCTCCCCATGCCATGTTGGGCCAATGTGTCCGCCCCCCAGCCAATGGTGGTCCTGGCCACTACGGCTCTCAAGGGGTGCCACGCCTCACACTTGCTGCCTACCCTGATGGCATTCTGGGGGCTGAAGAGGCCATATGTAGTCTTCCTGGCCCTGAGAAGGCTTCCTTTCGGCCGAAAACTGGAAGTGATGTTTAAAGGACCTCTGGATGCCTGGGAAGACTACACATGGCCTCTCCAGCCCTCAGAACACCTTTGGGGGAGGCAGCAGGCAGAGGCAGCCCTTGAGGCAGCACAGCTGGGGGCAGTACTGCCCCTCCAGCTGTGTTGTCTGGGGGTCACTTGTGCCCATAGATCCCCCAGGAAGGCTACTACCCCCAGCTTATTGGTGATGAGAGATGGACAACAGGTGTTGAGTCCTCCTATCCTCATCACTAGCCAATTGGAGTATCCCCTGAGAGTATCCCCACGTCCCTCTGGGTCCCCATTTATAGATGAGGTGCTAATCATGGCAGCAACAGAAATCTCTCAGCTGACTTATGTCATCACTGCTTCCAGTACAGGGGATGTTCAGGGGTCACCGTGGCTAGCGGTGGCCTTCTGATGGGCAGAGAATGGAGACCATGCAAACATAAAAAGAGTATTCCCAAGGGAACCGTACCCTCCTCACTTGCATAGCCTTACAGCATCTCCGCACAGATGCAGATTTATCTAGGAGCGTGAAACACTCCATGCCTTTGTATGTGGCCTACTCCTGACATACGAGATCAGTCAGCCTTTTACAAACCTGCCAAAGAATGAGACAATTTAGATCAAACAGCAGTGCTTCCATTGGGCTCCACCGATAACAAGGTTGGCTGTGATATACGTTCCTGGGCGAAGGATGAAAGTGAGATCTGAACTGAGCATTTGTATCTTGCAATTTAGATGCTCAAAACCTACATCTGCCAGCTCAAAGACCATGTTAGATCCATATCTCCCTGCATAACCATTCTTGAGCTTATTGAAACTGCATTACTGTGGCTGCCAGTACTTGTATGTTGCTAATTTTAGTCTTTTGTTTTCTGTTTCCTAATTGTGATTGATTTATTTGGGGGAGGGGGGGAGCTGTTTCAAGTGACTCTTTTGGCCAAGCAAAGATGGAAGCCCATTTAAATATAAAGAAATAACCCATCTTAGTTCATTTTTGGGAACTTCGTGCACTTTATAAAACAGTACATGACAAGTAGGGTTTGCATTCTTTTGGGTGAGCTTTAGCAGTGTCAGCTATACAGGTCCACCCTTTGCTGTGTGGCAGTGCCCCCTGGATGCCTGGAGATGATGTCACACATCACCACCGGACTTCTGGGAATACTGAGCTCTGAGCTGTGTGGCTGCACAGCTTAACAGGGGCAGTGCTGGTGACCTTCCCATAAAATAGTTTGGGAATAAGACAGTGGTTAAGTAATAGATTGGGAATGGGACAGTGGTTAATAGGACAGTGGTCACGAGGGGGTGCAGGAGGCAGACCACACCAGCTGACACCCTCAGGGGTGGTGATACCACTACTGGCCAAGATCATGAAAATCTTGGTATTTTTAAATAATACCATCATGTTGTATATCATTCCATGGGTAATTTAATGCAGAACGCAACGAAGCAAAACGCGTTGAAATATCTGTATTCTATCAAGTGTTATGGCCAAATAACCAGAAAAGGAGAACGTAACTGCCTTATGTAACAAAAAGTGGATTTCCATAACTCAGAACTGACCAATGAGATGAATTGTTCCAAGAGCCAATGATGTGTTTTTATGACACAGCAAGGTGTTATACCAACAAGGTGTTAGTATGAGTCAGCTCTCATTTCCACGTAGCAGAGCAAATACTGGAACTCTTGTTCAGTTGTGTAGTCATCTAGTTGGTCACTGGTTTGTTGGTTATGATTTGATGGGTGACCTGTACTGTTTTATAAATAAATAAATAAATAAATAAATAAATGCTAATGGGGGTGACACCAACCTCAGTGATGCCATTGAATTTAGGTTGTGTGTATGATACTGTAATTTATTCTGTATGGTCTGGTACGAGAGGAGGTCCATCATGGAGATGATGCACTGAGTTCTTGCACTGGGTGATGAAAACCCTAGTGATGCCTCTGGAACAGGGGCTGGGATATCTCCATAAGTGGGGCCTGATGGAGGGAGGGAGGCAGGGAGAGAGAGAGAGAGAGATAGAGAGTTTAAATAATGTGGGTGATTTGACCTGCTATTCCCTTACTAAGTATATACGGGAAGGAAAAATGAATCTGCTGTTTTCTCAGCCAGTCTCCGTTCCCCTGTGCCTCTTCAAGTTTTTGAAGACAGCATGTATTTTTTTTTAAATTTAAGGGATTGTCAAGGCAAATTTGAATATACATGTTTTTCCCCTTACGCGCTGACTTCAGAGTGTACCCCTTGCATAATATATTAATTTTTGACGTTATGTTAGTTTTGTAAGAAAAATAAAACTCAGGCTGCATCATATACACACTCTCCTGTGAGTAGGTTTCATGGAACACAATGGGAGTTACTTCTGAGTAGACATGCCTAGGCTTGGGTTCACAGTAATTAAGTTGGCACAAGCCAGCTAAATCACTGGTGCAGGTGATTTGGTGCAGTAGACCTATTTGGGCACCAGAGGCTTAGCCCAAGGTAAGAAATGCTCCCTTTCCAGAAGGAGACTGCCCCCCCCCAACAGGATGTAGCACATTCTCTGGTGGTTTTGCTGAGTCGGCTAGGAAGGGAATGGATAGGATTGGCCTGCCCATCTGTTAAGGCTGCAATCCTATGAATAGAGGTGTTTGAGAACAGTGGTATTTATTTGACACAGAAGTCAGCCCATTGTGTTCAGTAAGGCTGCAACCTATCTTACTCACCGGCAGCAGACACCTCTCTGCCTCTAACTAGAGTAAGTACCATTGAACACAGTGGTACTTACTCCTGAGTAAGCATGCACAAGATTGGACTAGAAATAAAAAGAAATGAACTCTACATGAAGGTTATTTAAAACACACCACTAAGTATAAAAAAACAAAACTACAGAGGTGGACATCTGGGAGATGAAGCCTGCCTGAGTTCTGTGAGGGTCATGGAGCAGATCCAGTCACAGGTTCCTGAGTGATCGCCCGTATGTGATCTGATGTTTCAGGGATGTCATCTGTGGGTTCCAATTCCATCAGTTTCCTTGGGCTCCAGGATTCTCTTCAGTGCTTGCAGCGTAAATTATGAGGAGCTGAAGGTGAAAGTTGTAAATTATCAGGCTCTGTCAACTCCAATCTACTCCACCTCGTGGGTACCTGATTTGACACCGATCGGGTTGTCAGTCATCCTTGCAGAACGTTAACACCCCATATTATCAAAACGTGGTCGGCAACTGTTGAAGCCTCATTTCTGAATCGCAGAGGGGAATGGACCAAATAAAGAGTCTTCAGATGTGCACTTAAACATGTAAACTACAGGTGTTTGCTGGCAAACATCTCATACATGTCTCTTTTGTCA